>NC_058134.1:193224521-193274818 GCF_016433145.1 Gracilinanus agilis
CTCTCTCTCTCTCTCTCTCTCTCTCTCTCTCTCTCTCTCTCTCTCTCTCTCTCTTACACACATGCCTGAAACAAATTCTTAAAATATATCATAAGTGAGAAGAACGTTTGCAAATATGGTCCTCTTATGAAATATATGGGGCAACTCATACTTCTTGAACCACAGAGATATCTTCTGTTTCCCAATAGTATTAAGTGGAATGCAATCTTTGTCATTTGTATCTTTTCTTCCTGTTGGTACTGTATAGACCCTACTTTATAGAGTTCCACTGTTCCTATGTCTATGGGTCACAGACAAGAGCATCTTCATGCAGCACAAGGTTATAGTTCTTATCTCTTCCAACTTCTGACTTCATTTTTTTCCCTCATCCTTGTCAAATGGAGAATAGGCTCTGAAATTATTCTTTTAGTTTAGATGCAAGAGGGCTTTTGCAATATACCTTTTAGAAAAGACAAATCTTGAACACAACTGTTCTGACTTTTGAGATAAAAATTCTTTACCTACTTCTCTTCTAATAATAGTATTGAACTGTTTCTTCAAGCCTTAGATAAAATGGATATTTCCACCCAAGAAAGATATTTCTTGTGTCAGGCCAGGATTTTTAAGACACAGAGCTGTGGCTACCCAGTCTTGCTAATTCAGGCTTAAATCTACTTTCACATGTATTTCCCAGTTGCTAAGGACTGTCTCTATTAGACACTTTATTCTAATTTTGGGTTAGAAATTCTACTTATTTTCCAATTGGTAAACTGCTACTAATCGGCAACATTTTATATGATGCCCTTCCAGCAACCTGCCAAGGTGTCTCTGAGCTAAGGAGTTCACATTTTCTAAACCCTTAAATTATTTACTCTCCCATACAAATGAGTGAAATAGACTGTAGGCATAGGAATAAATGCTAAAGTTTTGTGGGAAAGATCCTGGTCTTTCTTCTCCTTAGGTATATTTCTAGTCTTAAATATGTCTCTGAGTCCAAGAACAAGTCTGACTTAATTTGTAATGTGTTGCAATATATTTTCACCCATTGTGGAACTCTACATTGCATTTTTGAGGCAATATTCAATTTTAATTCTTCAGTGGCTATAGTGTTCCATTTTTCATTATTGTATAACAATGCTAGAATAATGCTAACATTTAAAAGAAAGGGATTTACTTC
Organism: Gracilinanus agilis; assembly: GCF_016433145.1. NCBI lineage: Eukaryota > Metazoa > Chordata > Mammalia > Didelphimorphia > Didelphidae > Gracilinanus > Gracilinanus agilis. Next base: position 193,225,678 of record NC_058134.1, read on the forward strand.
AGGGAAAATTTTGAGATCATTAAAACAAAATTTTAAATTTCCCAAAGGTAATCCTACTTGATCTTCATCTCTTCAATTCTGGACCTAATTCATTGTACATTTGACATCTTTATTGAAGAGATACAGACATAGAGATATAGCTAGAAATGGCAGGCAAATACTGATCAAAAAGCTTTATATGTTGTCATTTCAACTGTATATTATTCTCTGAACAAGACATTCTTCACCTTGATTTTTCCTGTGTGAATGTCGTTATAAAGATCCTGGTGTTATGAGGAGCTGAAGCTGAATATATGGGTAATACCTAAGTGAAACACTTATGTTGTGACAGTGAAACACAAAGGGCCCCACAGCAATAGTTGTGAATCTGCTGAACCCCAACTTCAGATATAAGTGTCCCAGAATAGCCAGCCAGATGAAGAATCTGTGATTAGAATTGTACAGCTACTTCTAACAGACTATTCTGGTCTAGATAGGATAACGCTAAATTGACTGCGGATTATATTTTACTATAACTGATACAATTCTCCTTTCCCTCAAATATAATCACTAAGCCCTAAAATAGAAACGACATCAAATCGAGGTAAATTTGAAGACTTAATGTTAACCGGCTTAGGAGGGGAAGGAGGCTAATGATTGGAAAGGAGGGAAATAGGAAGTCCTTAAGAAATTAAGCCAATGGTGATACTGATGGTATATGAAACTGATGATGGTCAGGCTGGGCCAGACTGGTTTCAACCTAAATCAAGTTGCTTTGCTGTTAGATGTTGTTGCTTCTTCTTGGTGATTAAATCAGGATCAAGTTATTCACTATAAGGTTAACACAGGATCTGGGACTGTGAAATTGGTTGGTGCAGGTTGCTGGTAACTCAAATTGACCTCTCACCACACCCACTCACCTCCCCAAAACCCAATCTCCAAATTGAGAAGGATCTCCCAATTCAAATCCTTCCTTATATACCTGAGTCTCAACTTCCTTGGCACATGCCACCTCTTGCCAGACTCAGTTCATTCTAGGTTCTAATCAGGTCCATCATCTTGTTTTCCATATTTCTGTGCAAAATATCATTACAATATTTAAACTGAATTCTCTAAAATGATATTTTTTATATGTGATTTTTCTGAATTTTGAGCTCCATATCTAGCTTTCTCAGGAGATAAGGAGCATATTTCATTTTTGCTCTTTTGAATGTGTTTTATCATTGTGTTAATCAGAGTTCTAGTCTTTAAAATTGTTTTTCTCTCTAATGTTATTATAATATTATTATCATTGTATACATTTTTCTCCTTGTTCCAATCATTTCATTCTGTATTATTTATTGATAACCATCTCAATTTCCTCTGAAATTGTCTATTTCATCATCCTTTAAAGCACAATAATACTCCATTACATTCATAAACCAGAATTTATTCAGCTATTCCCTAATAGAAGGAAACTTCCTAAATTTTAATTTTTGGCTCCTATCAAAAGAGCTGTTATAAATAATTTTGTATATAGAACCTTTACCTCTATTTTTTATTCTTTAGAGGTATAGCTTATGAATAGTACATCATATCAACCACACTCAGAAGGTAACCTTTTGAGTGTAGTAATAGCTACACCTATGTACAATTCCATCAATAGTGCACTAATGTACCTGTTTTCCCAAAGTCCCTCTACTATTTGCTTTTTTTCCCTTTTTTATCATCTTTGCCAGTCTGATAAGTATGAGGTGGAATGTCAAACTTAATTTGAATTTATCTAATTATTAGTTATTTAAAGCATTTTTTGTATTATTTTTATAGCCTCGATTTCTTCCTTTGGAAACTTCCTGTTAATACATTTTTTTGATATTTATCTATTGGGCTCAAAGTCTTATCATTTGAGTCAGTTACAAATATATCTTGGATATAAGACCATTTATAGAGGAACATTGCAAAGATTTCCCCTACCTCCTAGTTATCTTTCTCTTTTCTAATTTTTTCTACTTATAGTTCCTTTCCCATTTTTGTTTTCTTTTTACCACTTTGGAATACAAACCTAGTAGTTTTATCATTGGATCAAAGAACAGGTACAGTTTTAGTCCTCTGGGCATGGATGCAAGTCGTTCTCTAAAATGGTTGGACCAATTCATAACTCCTCCAACAGTGCATTAGTGTACCCATTTTCTCACAACCCCATCAACATTTATTATTTTTCTTTTCTGTCAGGCAGCCAGTAACAAATCTTATAATAATAGCTGCTTTGTCATATGGTTTGAAATCTAGCACTGAAAGAGCCCTTCCTTCCTATTTCCTCCCCATTATTATCCTTAAGATTCTTGGATTTTTGTTCCTCCATATGAATTTTGTTATTTGCTAGCTCTTGTAAAACATTCTTTGGGAGGTTTGATTAGTCTAGCCCTGAATAATTAAATTAATTTAAATAGCATTATCACTTTTATTATATTAGCTTGACCCACCCATGAGCAATTAATGTTTTTCCAATTGTTAAGAGAGTTTTTAATTAATCTCTCCTTTTTTTATATTTAAGAGGAAAAGGAACAATAATATTTTTCAGTAAGAGACCCTCTACTGTGCAGGTCTGCAGTTAGAGACTCCCTGCTATGCTGCTTGGCAGTTGGTGACAGAAGGGCGGTGACTGAGTGGGTTTTTTTAAGTTGCAGACAATTGGAAAGGGCTTTTGGTCTCTGGGCCCCCTAGGGAGAGGAGTGTGTGTGTCCCCCTCTCTCTGGGACTGTTGGATACAGAGACTTGAATTAAGGCCTTAATAATCCTATTGATTATCAATTAACATGGGTAGATAAGGTAGGCAGATAGTGGTTATATTATCAGATAGAGAGAGTAGTGAGAGTAGGTGAGGGCTTTAGCCTAGCAGAAGATATTGCCCTCTGAGGCAGATAGATGTAGAATTTTCTAGAAAAATTTAGTTAGGATTGGGATCTTGGGTATAGTTATAATCTATTATAAGATTACTTTCACTTTGCTCCTTCCTACTTCCTATCCATATTTCCTAATAATAAACTGTTTTGTGTTTAATAAACTTTCGATCAAACTCATGTCCCCCCAAATTTAACCCTTCACACATTTGCTTTATGTCTATCTTTATTTCTTCAAAGAGTGTTTTATAGTTAGATTCTTATAATAGTTAAATGAATCTTGGTATGCATATTTCAACTATTTTATTGCTTTTATAGTTAATTTGAATGAAATTTCTCCTTCTAGTTCTTCCTGCTGGGTTTTGTTATTTATATATGGGGATGCAGATGATTTATATGTGTTTATCTATATCCTGCAATTTTGCTGAAGTTATCCATTAATTGAAGTAAAATTTTAGTTGACTCGAGGATTCTCTAAATACCTATCTGTAAAAAGTTTAATTTTACTTCCTCTTCTTCTGTGCTTATTCCTTCGATTTCTTTTTCTTGTTTTAATGTTATACCTAGCACTTCTATCACTTTGTTAAAGTAGTAGAAATGATCATGAGCATCCTTTCTTTACCCCTGATCTTAATGGCAAGACCTCTAACTTTTCTCCATTACATAGAATATTTCCATTACAATATGTTTACTTTTGTCTACAATTTATCTTGTACATAGTTGTTTACATATGGTCTCCCCCATTAGACTGTGAGCTCTTTGATGGAAGAAATCATTTTGACCTTTCTCTATAGTCCCAGAACAAATCTCAGTATTAGACACATAATAAGTACTTAATAAATATTTATTGACTGGGCTTGGATTTAAATAAGTACTATTCACTATATTAAGAAAATATCCATTCATTTCTATGATTTTCAGAGTATGTAATAAAAATGAATATTGATTTCATTTTCTCAAAAGTTTTTTCAGCATGTATTGATATAATCATATGGTTTTCATTATTTACATTATTTGCACAGCTTATTATATTTATAATTGTTCTCCTGTTGAACCAATGATGAATTCTTATATAAAACCCAACCTAGTCAGAGTGTATAATCTTTCATTTATTGTAGCCTTCTTGCTAATATTTCAGCATAATAATAAGACACAATTATTTGATTTTTATGGATGTGTGTTTCATAAGGACATTGTTTTCTAGTTTTCTTTTCCTCCTTTCCATTTTAAGTATCAAGATTATATCACCAAAAAAGAGATTAGAAGTTCAGCCTCGCCTGGAACTGTTTTCCAAGCCAGTTGTTTTAGATATTATTATATTTCTGGTCTTTTTCTTTCTTTTGATTTTTAAAAATATTTCTTGTTATCTTACTAAGTTGTTTTCTGTCTGGTTTACTCTGATTTTCAGGATATTCAATTCTTGAATGGTATTTCCCCCCATCTATTGTAAGGTATCAATTTTCCTAGCCATTCTTTTTCTCTCTAGTTTTTCCATTCTGTGTCTCCTATTTCATTTGTTCTACATATTCCTACAGTTCGGGTGGATAGAACTGTTACCTTTATCTAGACTTGCATTGGGATTACTATCTTCTTCAGGTTTTACCTCCTACATGTCTCTTAAACCAAGGTATTTGCTTGTGGTCTTAGGAGTTTTCTTCTATTTGCTTATTAAGAGGCTTATGTTTTGGTCAAACTCCAAAACTAAAAGGTGTAGGCAGTATTTCTCTGTGTATCAGACTATCCTTCGAGGGATTCTGGGACTGCTCTGGTTCTGGTATCAGCCTAGCTGCTCCCCCTTTCAGAGGGGTCTGGAACTTTCCTGGAGTCCTTTCCCCATCTTGCTGGACTTAGAGGTTATTCCCATGCTAAGGCTCTGGCCACAGACCTCAGGGACTCCTTGGGGAGAATTTTGCCTAGGGATCTTCTCCCACAGCCTGGCTCACATCAGTGGTGACTGAACACTGCCTAGTCCTCCCCAGAGCTACTCTATCTGCTTGGTTAGGGCTGAGTTCTGGCTCTATTTGGACTGGGAAGGCCCGGGGCTGTTTCCAGGACTGCAGTACTGAACCCGCCCAGAATTCCCTGAGGCTGCCTTTAAAAACAATACTTATATCCTTAAATGGGATGATTATGCTTAGTTATGCCTCTTGCCAAGCTTCCTTTAAACTTGTTTTTTCTTTCCCCTGCTTCTTAGTGTTTTATGAGAGGGTATTGCTCATAACCTTCCACCATGCTTCTCTGTAAGATTTTACAAATGACTTTATGTTCTACAGTAGTGCTTCTGTTGGCTGCTGTATCTCTCCATTTGGAAAGTAAGAAAAATGTTTGCCAAGGCAGTTTTTAGACGGTTTCCTATTTCTGCTTTTTGGTAACTGATTTACACTGATCACATTTTGGCATGAAATTGCTATTCTTAGAATCAATATCCTTTCCTCTATTTATTTCCCATTTTTCAACATTAAAAAAAAATATATATTCCTGCCCTTTCATTGAAGATTCTGAATGTCAAAGTGTAATTAATCCTAGTTGAGCCCACCAGTACTAAATGACTCAATTTTCTTCAAAGGTCTCTTTTACTGTTTTATGTCTCAATTACTGTTTTCTTGTAAGATGTTAACCCACAAATCAACATCTCAGATAAAGCAATTAGTTCAACAATTAGCCCGATTGGGTCCTATAAACTCTCCTCACCTAATACCCCCCCCACCACCAACTCTAAGATCCATTCTGGACTTAATGCCCTTAGTGTGCCATTCCCCCTGCATTTGCCAAACATATTGAACACAAGTATCACAGATATGGGATCATAGATTGCTGGAGTCACACCAATATTGCCCTCTATTATAAGAATTCTAGCCATCAAAGGCAAAGTGGGTCATACACACAACCAAGTCAAGTGATGCCATAAATCACTAGATAACAGGTCTTTGTTGGGGTTGGGGGAAGGTGGGGAGATTTCTGAAGACAATTGTATAGATACATCAGTTCCTGGATTCCCTAAAGCTTGCCAGACTAGCTGTTAGCTCTCCCCTCTTTTGTAGCATCAGCACATCAAACTGCCTCAGAATGCAGATCAATTTATTTTCTTTTTGTTACTTTTAAATTCTGAGCTGTCTTCCCTCCTTCCCTCCCCATCTCACACTAGAGAAGACCGACATCTGACACAGATGTTTGTGTGGAAAACCATGTTATGTACACTTCTATGAATCAGTTCTTTCTCTGGAGGTGGTTAGCATCTTCCATCATAGGTCCTTTGTAGCTGATCTGAATATAATACTCAGAATAGCTTAGTTATTCACAGTTATTCTTCAAACAATATTGCTGTTGCTGTATACACCATTCTCTTGGTTCTGCTCATTTCACTCTTCATTATTTCATGCAAGTGCAAATAAGATTTAGATAAATGTTCTGGAACTTGATTGTCTGTGAATGGCTCATTGATTTCCTTCAACAACTAAAAAGTGGAATTATTCTACCTTAGGCTAACAGCTTACCTAGCACTCCAGAATGGAGTGTCCCTCTTCTGGGACATAAAGTCTTATATATGTGTGTGTGTGTGTGTGTGTGTGTGTGTGTGTGTGTGTGTGTGTGGATATATATATATATATATGTGTATATATATATATCCATTTATTTATTTATTCATTTCATTTCATTCCATTTATTTATTTATTTGTTTGTTTGTTTATTTGCTTCATTTGGTCCTCAGAAAGCAGATTCAGTCTTTTCAGGTCAAAATGTGAATGACAGAATTTGCCAAAGCTTTTACACATATATACATATATATGTTTCATTTGGTAAATTTTATAAAGTTCCTTCTTGAATTTCTCTAATTCTTTCTTCTCTACAGCAAATATTAGTTCATTATTTTCATCTATTTTCATGGTGTGCTATTTCAAATACTTATGATAAGCATTGCAATATGAGATTATCGAGTGTCCCATTAAATGATGTGTCTTGTTGCCCCTGGATGCATGACGAAACCAACCCCTGCACCCCCTTTATAATTGCTTTGCCAAGTAGAATATATGAGCTACACTTCCACTGAGTCTGAGACTTAATTCTTTTTTCTGTCAAAACTGATAAAATCCAGTTCTCTTAGGGGTATGTCCATTGGCTGGTCATTGAGCAAAGATTTCACATTTAAGTTAATGTGTGGATGATCTAAAAATTGTGTCATTCTTAGTACCTGCTACTCTTTTTTCTGTCACATAGCTACTATTCTTTCAAAGCAGAAGAGGGTAGTCCAGGACTAAAGACCATTTGATATTTTGCTTTGTTTTTAAAATTGTATTATTTAATAAAGTGGCATTTAGTAAATACCTATAGTAATAGAAGCCTTGTGCTAGATCCTGAAGATACAAACAAACAAAAAATGAAACAACTCCAATTCTTAAGGAGTTTTCATTCTATTGGGGGAGACAATGTGCAAATACACAAATTTATATAGATTAAATATTGGACAAATGCAGAATTAATCCAAGGTGGTCATATACATTGGGCAGGTAGGTGTGTAGTAGATAGAGTGCCAGGTTTGGGATCAGTAAGACTAATATCCCTGAGTTCAAATATGGCCTCAAGCACTAGTTGTGTGACCCTGGGCAAGTCACTTAACCCTGTTTGCCTCAGTTTCCTCATTTGTAAAATGACCTAGAGAAAGAAATGGCAAATCACTCCAGTATCTTTGCTATGAAAACCCCAGATGGGGTCACTAAGCATCAGGCATGACTGAAAAAAACTGAACAACAAAATTTTAATATAAAGTAATTAGGAAGAAATACTTGATTGCCTTTAACAATTGAGGGTATCAAGAAAAGCTTCACGTAGAAAGTAGTGGTTATGCTGTGTCTTTAAAGAAGAGAGGGATTCTGTGAGATGCAAATGAGAAGAGAGCACATGCCAGGCATGAGGAACGGCCAGTGCCAAGACACAGAGAGAGAGGAGAGAGAGTGCCAGATGAAAAGAACAGAGAGAAGAGCACTTTGCCAAGAATTCATCACTAACTGGCTGCCCCAATGGCAATGGGACTCTCCAGTTAGGTAGTGCTATGAAAGAGCAGGGTCAAGAGCCAGTAAGACTTATTCAAATGTTGTCTCAGACATTTTCTAGTTGTGTAATCCTGGACAAGTCACTTAAATTCTTTCTAGATCAGTTTATTCATCTATGAAGTGGGGATACTATCTCTCAGGGTTGTTGTGAGAACACAATGAAATAATACTTGTAAAATACTTTGCAAACTTTAAAGAAATGAATAAATGCTGGCAGTGACAGTAGCAGTAATAACATTTCGCTTCATTTGGTCCTCAGAAAGCAGATTCAGTTTTTTCAGGTCAAAATGAGAATGACAGAATTTGCCAAAGCTTTTACTCTGGCAGCATAGCCTTTCAGAATCCAATGTCAAGCACCCCCTAGCACAGGAAGCCATTGGAGTAGCAATTTGCAGAACTCTTAGTGAACAATTTATAAGGTTCTTGTATTAAGATACTCTCTAAGTTTTTAATAGTCTCAGCCTATGTGATTAGGCTACTCAGATGGAGGATTGGATTCTTTCCCAGTTCCATTTATAATTTTTTAAAAGGGGCATTGTATTATAATGAAAAAAAAAATCTTCTGTGATGCCAGTCAAGAGATCTGGATTCTGTTTCTTGTTCCCCTATTATTTAATTATGGGACTTTAGTTAAGTCTTTTTGTCTCCTTGTAGCCTTGTTTCCTTCTTTGTTAAAAGGGGACAATCTCTGGCCATGCCTGCACTATGGCCATTATCCTTATTTCCCCCCAACTAGAAACTTGAACTCTGTCCTGGGATTCTCTGGCTCTGATAAATGAGCTTTCTTCTTATCTTTCTCCCCACCATACTGCCATCATACTTATTTCCCCATCCCCTACCCTCCACTGCAGTTTGGACTCTGTCCTCCATCACCCTCTTTCTGCTTTCCAACCTTCTCTGTGTTCCCCTCCGCCATTACAATGTAAGCTCCTTGAGGGCAGTCACTATTTTAATTTCTTGTATTTGTATCTCCAGTCCTCAGCAAAGAGTAAGTGCTTAATAAATGCTTTATCTATCTGCCATAACTGACTGATTTGTGGGGAGGATAAAACCATCACTGTGAAATGTCATTCAACATCTAAGATAAGTCATGCAATAAAACTATAGTGAAGCCAATGCACTGAAATTATAGTGTTTCAGCTGTACATTAAAATCAAAGGATTTTATCAGTGGGTATAAAAAAGATCAATTTTTAGTGGAAGAAACTAGATATGTATGTATGTATATATATATATATGTTATTTATGCTTGAGAAATAATTAATGTTTTTCCCTTCTCCCCCTTAAAAAAAACCAGTAGACAGCAATAAGTTGGAATGGGTATATTGGTATTGTCTATATTCACTTATTCAGGCAACAATATTTGATATTCCTAATACTACTCTTAAATCAAGAGAAGATTAAATTATGGTAAGGTAATAGATTTTAGGAGAAAAAAAGCAAATACCTAAGACATCCCAGAAATAGATAAATTTCAATTGACTAAAAAATTTTAAGTACTTAAAGGGGATGTCAGTTATGTGGAAAATAAAATACTTAAAGCCCCTCCTTTCTGACAAAACAGGACAAGTTTGTATCTTTTCATTTATATATGCTGTATCTTGATAACAGTGTAATAAAATGATAAAGGTACTGAATTTTTAGTCTGGAGGATATGAGTTCAAATTACAACTCTACCACTTAGCAAGTTGCTTAATATATTGAAGCCTTAGTTTCCTTATCTGTAAAATGATGGGGTTGGACTCCATGACTTCTGAGGTTCCTTCCAATTCTCAATCTTTTATGAAATGATCTTTAGGTGCTTTTCAGTGTCTTATGCATAGTAGATATTTAATAAATATTTATGGGCTGATTGATAAATGAAGTGTTGCTATAAATGTAGCATGCTATTATTTGATGATATAATGATTTATGTTATTTTGATCTTGGAAATTTTTAAGAAAAAGAATTGTGTACTTGCCAGATGGCTAGAGGGGAGCTAATTCAAAATGAAATAATACAGTGAGCTGGGAAAAATTAAAGAAAGTGACTTTTGGGAAAACATCTGTGAGCAAAGAACTCCTATGGGAGCCCCCTGATGAGTTTGGGAAAGGGATTGAAAAAAAATCCATCATGGAAAGTTTAGGAGATTATCTCCCTTCTTCTTTTCCTTCATCTTCTCCTCTATAACTCCTCCCTCACCAGCTCCTGAAAGACAGGAAATTTAATTTAAAAAAATTGTTGACAGTGCCCAGAATTGGTGTCCAAAAGGAGCCCAAATACAAAGTCCAAGATTTAGTCAATTCTGTTTTCCCTTTCTTCCATCTTTTAGTTTCACTCCTCAATGCAGACAATTTCTCAAGCTGTTGAAGGTTGTTCTGTTCTCTCCCTAGGAGAGTGGAGTGAATTCTTCATTCTTTTGGCTTTCTTTCATTTATTTCTGGTAACAGTGTGTTCTTAGGCCATAATTATATTTAATTTTGAAAAGTTCTCTCTCTAAAAGAATAGTTAGTAAGGTGCTTCTGGTGCTATCTGTATTTCTATAATCTTTAAAAGCTTATGTATATGCTAGAATCTTGAAGCAAATATTTTACAAATTGATTCGTATGGAATGACATCTGATTTTATTGGATTCTAATTACTTCACAGATGAGATCCAATGCTGACTCTAATGAACAGGCAGTAAAATTAAAAACAGAGTTTAATGAAAGCCTCAGGTGACCCATGACAATTTAAAAATAAAATCCAATATTTGTCAGCATCAACATGACAAAGTCAGTTTCCTAAGCTGTGGAAGGCCCGTGGCATTTACCCTTTTGTGACGTAGGTTCAAGTCAAGTCAACAAGAATTTATTAAGCACCTACAAGGCACTGTGCAGAGCACTGGAGATTTAAAGAAAGGTATAAAATAGTCCTTGCTCTCATGGAGCTCTCAGACAATTGGCAAACAATTATTGCAAACAAGCTATAGACAAGATCAATGGCAGATAATCTCAGAAGGAATGCACTAGCATTAAAGAAGACTGAGAAAATTTTCTTTCAGATGTGAGATTTTGGCTGAAATGTGAGGGAAGCCAAAAAGCAGGTTCTAGGAGAGAGAGAATTTTAAGAATATGGGATATATCGCCAGTGAAAATGTCCAGAGATGGGAGAGAGAGTGTCAGGTTCAAGGAACAGTGAGGTGGCCAGCATCACTGAATCAGAGTTCCACAAAGGGGAGCAAGGTCTGAAAAGATTTGGAAAGATAGAAAGACAACAGGTTATGAAAAAAGCATTAGAAATCAAACAGAGGATTTTCTCTTTGATCCTGGAATTCCCTGTGAGCTCTGTAGAGAGATCACTCAATGCTAAATGTAGACATAAAATGGCCAGACCTGGTGCTTTCAAAAGATCATTTAGACACCTGAGCACAGGATGGACTGGAAGGGGCTGAGTTTCGAGTCACAGAGACCAATCTGCGGGCTATTGTAATAGCTTAGGTATGAAGCAATGAGCCCCTACACCAGGATGTTGGCTATTTCAATGGTTTTTTTCATTGATGCAAAGAATTCCCATTGAGGAAAATGCTCAATGCAGAGTAGCAACTTGTAATTTATTATCCTAGAAAATTAAGTGATGCATCAATAATCACATGATAGTATTGTCAGAGGCAGGACTTGGACCTGGGTCTTCTTGACACTCCATATTCTATAGTCACACAAGTTTGAACACAGCCAAAATGGAAGGAACAAAAATCAAGCACTCCTGTACATAGCCATCTGCCTTCAGATACCTCCTGAAACTGTCTGTACAATATTGTCTGTAAACGTGGTCATCTGGAAGACCTCACCATCTACTGAGACTCATTCTAACCACTCCTACATGGACATGGAATCTGGCTTTCTCTCTATTGTTCAGTTAGCTGTATTATGGCAAAGATATTAGTTACTATGAACTATCACTTGTAAATCCTGCTTATTGCCCATGAATACCCTCATCAAGGATGTCCTTGAAACATTTATAGACTCTTTTCATAAAAATTTTATATAGACAAGAAAATAGGCATATTGTGCAGTAGTTGATATTCTCTGTTGCTTTTTTTAAAATATTAAATGGGTCTGAAATTTTTTCCCACCTTTTTGGTGTGTTCTCTTCCTCCACTTTGTAATTATATCCCTTAACACTCTAATAACTATGCCAATTCTAGCACAAATCTCTTTGGTATACAGCCCATGTAATTCTGCTGCTTAGTTCATCTTTGTTCTCTTTAGTGCCATTTCTGACTCCTCTATATCACATAATAATAGTTTAGCATTTACATAGAGCTTTATATGTGTCAGGTAATATTGCAAGCATTTTACGAATGTCATCTCATTTGATACTCACAGTCCTGGGAGGCAGAATCCAGTTGAGAAATCTATGACAAACATAGGTCATACAGCTTGTAAGTGTCTGAGTCTGAATTTGAACTTAGATCTACTCTGACTTGGGGGTCCAGAACTCCATTCATTGTACCACCTAATAGCTATCACTTGAAATCATGATGTTAAGAGTTCCACTATGGTGGCTCTACTTTCCTTCATGTAAAAAAAGGGGTTTGTTATTAAAAAATCTCTGCAGAATTTTCCCTCCTGAATTTCTTCTCTATGTTATCCTCTTTATAGTTTCATTCTTAAAAGCCCTTAGAATGATTTTTTTTCTTAGTTGGATTTCTTGTCAAATTTCCTTTAAGCTTGTTTAACTTTCTCTGAATTCTTTACTGAAATGGTTCTACTCCTATCCTTCCACCATCCTCATCTGTAAGCTATTACAAATAAGTTTATAGTTTAAACCAATTATAGCCTTTGACTACCACATATCTCCACTTAGCAAGTAAATGAAGTGTTTGCTAACCAATGTTTTTTTTTTGTCTTCTTATTATGGCATCTTTAATGGATTTCTGGCAATAAATCAACTTCCAGTTTTTTATGGAAATTTAAATGAGTTAAACTTTTGTATAAAATTGTAGTAATCTTGTGTCTTTCCAGCTATATACCACTTTAAAATATCAATAATTTGCTTAAATAGATCAGGTTGAAGTTGTTTTAGTTGCAAACCTTATCTTCTCATTTTTGTTCTTTTTATCTTTGAATCTTGTTCTTAGCAGTCAGTTGTCCAACTACACAGCTGATTTAGAAATGACACCTACATCTATAACAGGGTATTTTCTGTCTGTTAAAATAATATCAATTTCATTTCTTGAACATACAATTGGATATTCGTTTTGTCTAGGACCATTTGGTTATTTGCTCAAAGTATTAATTATGTATAGGCGTGAAGTTTTATAATAACAAGTCTTTGAGTTCTATCATTCCTTATTTCTAATCCACATATTTCAATATGCTTTTCTTCTTCCTTATCTTAAATCAGTTTTAATGGATTATTGATTCACTGAATAATTGGTCACTAAAGCTATCTGAATCTACAGATCCCTCCTTCTTCTGCTGAAGGCTCAATCTCACTAGCCTACATTTTTATATGTGACAAAAATCCCCAAGTTGGGGGTATGTGGGGGGGGATAGCCAAACCCAAATCTACAGGGCGACCTGAACACTTTTACATTTGGGTCTCTACTTCCTTTCGGCTTCCTCTTATTCTCCAGCTCTGGGACCCACAAACTGCTGCCTCTTCCAAGGTCACCCCACAGGTGCACATTCATGCCTCTCTTAACTCAAAAGTCTATGTTTTCCTTAGTAGCAGACCAAAAAAAAAGGTGGGAAGGGGATAAAAAGAAAACATAACCAATTCAAAACTCAAAAAATTAAATATTTGTTGAATTCTAGACTCCAAGTTGCCTAGGTTGTATGAAAAAGCATGGCCATGATATAAAAGAAAGAACCCCAGACTGTCAGAACACTGGTTTGGCTACCTAATACCTATGGGAACTTGAGCAAGTTATTTCTCCTTGGGCTTCAATTTCCTTATGTGAAAAATGAAGATGTGAGATTGTAGAATGGAATTCTTCATTCCTTTCTCTAATTTAAGAGGGGAACTGGAGGTCCTCTTTCCATAGAGATGTGTAGGAATCAACCAGCCCACAGTGACAGGAAATAAGAACCGGGAAGCCCCCTGCTGGGCCAAGGTCAGTTTGTTGGGGCTGGCAGTTGCTTACAGGGCTGGCAGTTGCAGGGAAGTTGGCTACTGGGAATGAGTTGGTATTTGGGGGTTGGTTGCTGGTGCTGTGGGTTGGTGATTAGTTGGTGTTTGGGAGATATATACATTTTGCCTGGTGAGCTGAGCTGAAGGGTGATCAGCTGGACTTTCTCTAACGGCAGTTATTAGCAACAGTTATAGACAACTATAGGTAGATATAGGCATTTTTAGGTAGAAAACTAAATTGTTAATTGTTAAAAGCTACTAGAAGTTTTCTTTTCTCTGACTTAAAGGGATAATATTAATTTACAACTCTACTATATTCTCATTAAAACTTAAATTATTAAAAGCTGCTCTTATTTTTGTCAAACCCCTATTTTAACCCTTACATTTTAATTGGCGACCACAAAGGGACTCAGTAATACATGAACAAATTCTTCATACTCTCTGGGGTAGTAAGAAGAGTAAACAGTGACTATTTCCTTCCAAATATAAATCCTTTAGTTCCTTTTTTCTAAATGTAATGGGGGCTATGTTGAGCATGCTCAGAACACCTAACATGGAGGCATCCTACTTCTGGGAGATTGGATCTTGCCTTCTCATCCTACCATGTGGGTAGCAAAGGCATAACCTGAGACAGTCTCCCTCTTTCCATTTCTACAGTCAATAAAAAGAAGTTGTTGCCTCTTAAGGAGAAGAGAAGTCTTCTCCCAGAACCAGAGTGCTTCCATGTAAGGTGATCTGGGCATGCTATCATAAAAACCCCCATTACACCACTCAACCTGATATAGTCACACAGGTGGTTTGGCCACCTTGGTCTGGGAGGAGAGAGAGAATGGAGGGTAATGAGTTGATTCCTAGTCTGTCCTAGAACTGGTTCCTTTTCCTTATCCAAGGTTTCTCAAACTTTTTTCCACTTGTACAACCATTCATTCTGAAATAAAGTTCAGTAGAAACTTTGCTATAAAATAATTTAAAGTTATTTTAAAATTCCTACTTCTAATAGTACCCAAGGATATAAAAAACACCCTGTAATTGAATAGTAGAGTTTCTTTGATCTACTTACCAAAAACAAAACAAAAAAGCAAACACCAAAGAGTGATTTCCAAATCTGTCATTTTAATTTCAAGCTCAGGGCTATTTTCTTTGACAACCAGGCTTCCCCATAGGGTCAATAGGAAAGAGGATTGAAGAGGCATGGTTATATGTGGCAGTTCACACTAAACCAGTGTGGAACTGAGGAGGAAAAAGACTAGATCATGGATCCCTACTGTCCAGTAGGACACCAACTAACAAAATAAATATAAGAAACTAAAAGGACTCCTTTTCTCCAGATTTCCTAAAAGAACCTATAAGTACAGTGCCCATATTTTACCTACATACACACACACACACACACACACACACACACACACACACACATACATACAATGGGGTACTCTAACAAAGGATTTTTTTCTATTGATTTGCAAATAGAACAGAACATTTCCCAAATATGACATGGTTTTCATATTGCTGTGACTGCTAAGAGAAAGACTCAGCAAAGAAGGATGGGCCAGAGAAAAGGGCACAAATATAGGGCTCACACAAAGAAATGGTGCCATGGAAAGCTACCAAGGTAAATGGAACACTTGGTAGAAACTAGTATGGAAAGAAACTTAAAGAGAACTTTCCAGGGCTCTCTGTCAAAGAGCCTTGCTGCTTGGGCTTGTTTGGGTTTTTGTTTTTTATTTTTTTTCTTTATAGAACCTCTTGTGCTGCTAGTGAGACCACAGGGATTCGTGGAACACAGCGAAAAATGAAGCTCTCACCTAAACTATCCTGAGGGAACTAATTTCCTTCAAAAATGTTTTTATTCTTCAAGCTTCTTTCCCCCGTTCTTCAGGAAGAGAACTGTAAATTTGGAAGCTTATTTATACACCTGCAGAGGATAGCGGGTCTCTTATATTGTTATTTTTTTTGCCTCCCTCAGTGAAATAAAATATTATACTTTGGCATTAGAATCCCCGTAAAAATTATAAATATTAAGGTGTTCCAAAACCAGCTTCTTTCCTTCCCCTGTTAAAGGATAAAAAGGTCATTTCCACCCAATGGATCACAACTACCAATACACTTTATAACAGATCACAGCATAGTGGGAAAGTCCTGAGTCCTAATACTTGCTATATGACTTTAAGTAAATTCCTGAATCTGTCAGCCTCAGTTTTCTCATCTCTAAAATGGGAATAACAATTAGTGAATTCCCTAGCTCCAGCACTATTATAATAAAAAGCACTTTGTTAAGTTATAGGGTAACAGTAGAAAGAGGCATAATAAAAAAAAATCTATTTTGTGGCACATCAAAAATAGGATGTGCCATAAAATAGAGCTATCAAGCAGTATACATCACAAAAACATCACATAAAATGAAACTGATAATATTTTAGCAGGTAATAAATGACTGCTTACCTAGCATGGGAGTCATTCTTGAATCTATGTATAGTTGGAACAAATATATTAGAAGAAAATTAAAGTCAATACCAGTCTGGAGAAGATATCGTATAAAACTGAGACAATTCCAACTCACTTATTTAAACAAAATGTTAATGTCCAAAGAAAGGTGGGAGTGGGGGCCAGGAATAGGTAAAAAAATAGATGTTAACACAGACTACTACCATTTCCTAAAGAAGTTTAACTGAATTAAACCAATTGCCATAACAATGTCATCTAAAAAGCCTAGAAACTATCACAGCCAACAACTAAACTCATCCAGCACAGAGGATAAGAAGTCAAGGGGAAAATCATTTTAAAATGAAAACTTTTTTGTAAGTCTTTATGGAGGAGGATAGAAGAAGATTATTTGCATTATTCCCTCACCAAAGAGCTAGCAGCAGTTTCAGGAAAACAAGTTAATAGAAAAACTGACAAAAGAACCAACTAAGCAAAGTCATCCTGAAAGCATTTTAGGATAAAACTGAAAGGATGATAACAAACAGATAAAAAAGAGAGCTCTGTAAATATTTTTTATAGAAAATTTGATGCCTTTTATTTTTACTTTCATTTATCTCTCTCCCAGCTAGCTTTTCTTTGTATAAAACTTTTTAAGAGAGAAAAAGGTAAAACCAGTCAAACTGCCAGCACATGAATCATATCTATTAGCATATGTAATATTCTATACCTGAAATCTCCCATCTCTTAATGACGGAGGGCAAAGAGAATTTTCTTTGCTGAATTTTCTCAAGCCTTTTCCCAGGCCATGTTTAATCATTATAATTTCACCTAGTTGTTTCTAAATTTTATTTTGTTCAGTTATTTTCATTCACATAAAAACAAATGTGTTTTTGCCTTCAATGAGACTATAATGCCGTAGTCCTTGATGATCTAGATAAGTGGTTTACTCCTATAGAATGTAAGCACTTGAGGAAACTCTCAGAAACCAAAACAGTGTCTAGCATAGAACCAACAAGTAATAAATGCTTATTGATTGATTGAAGTTGAAATGGACTACTGTAAGGATTAAATTTTAATGGGGCTAAAATATATGAAGATTATAAATAATAGTGGTGGTAATTGATTCAAATTATTATTGCTCAAAGTCTAAATGACTTTAATAGCTTTTATTTACAAAAAAGGTGGAAAGAGTGAAAGTAGAGAAATACAAAAGGATGGAGAAGACATTAGCCTATCTAACTAAATATTGCTCTGGTGCATGACTCAGCCAGGACTTGTTGACCCTCAACAGGAATTAAACTCTCTCCAGAAGACAGGAAGGGAAAGCCAGTTTATCCACTCACCCAAGTTCCCTCCAAGAGGCAGGTCAAGACAATGACTCAAGCTGAAGGTGATTCTTGAGTCCAACTTTCTTCCTTTAGCCAACCTTCTTGAAACTGACTTCCCTCTGGAAGTCCAACTCCTTCTTGAAGCCAACTTCCTTCTTGGAGTCAACTTCCTTCCCTAGCCCTAGAAGTTCAGGATCTTAGTGGGTTCTTGTCTTCCCCTTTTCATAGTGGCCAATCACAGCTTCCAAATTGTCAAGCACTGCCCAGGCAGCAATGTTTATGGAAACCAGTTCTCACCTTCTGGAGGGGTAAATACTCATCAAAATGGTTCATAGATTCCTGATTGATTGAGTTTCTGAGAGTGTGAATTTTCTAAGTGTTTTGCGAGCTCCTTTACTTAGTTCAAGCTTTTGTTGATTTAATCAAAAGGTAGACAAAGGAGAGTTAATCCTGTCTTCACAATCTAGTGAGGTACTAAGTAGAGGTACTTTAAGTTATTGTTAACCAAAGTGTTAGCTCCAACTAGGCAAAGAGAATAAAGGATTCCTTTTCACAAGTGTAAACTCAAAGAGAACAAAGAATTCCCTTTTACACTACAAAGAAAGGAAAAACAATTATACTAGACCAAGTATGGAAATACATATGGAAATAATGAAAAATTTAAGACTGTAAGAGACTAATTCTCAAGGTATAGGAGACACCAGAATTGGGAAAATTCTTGGACCTTATTATTACCAAAAATGGTGCCTAAGAGAAACTTTAAAACTATTGACCCACATGTGTTTTTCTCATCTTTCCTTTATTTTTATAAGAATAATCTATACACATGCATCAAACACAGTCTTTATGAAGGGTTGTGAAGAAGGGCTTTGGAAAATACCATTTTATAGCAGTCTACCCCTTTACAATCACTGTAGGTACATAGAAAATCCCAATGCACTTATTGTTGGATGGCACCAAAAAAAGTATTTGATTTGGTAGAATAAAATGCTACCCTACCCTAAATACTCTTCTCCCACAACATATATCTCCAATGCATATGCCAAAATCATACTAGATTTTTCCTGAAAGACATAACAGAAGGGCTGTTTGACAGCCCTTTGATTGCTAATATAAAGGGAGTCTTCAAAGAGGGAGATGTTTCCTCACCAGGAGGCTTACTGCTATTGATGGAAGAGCTCTAGTCCAGAGTCTAGATCAGGGGTCGGCAACCTTTTTGGCTATGAGAGCCATAAACACCACATTTTTTAAAATGTAATTTCGTGAGAGCCGTACAGTGCTCACAGTGCGCGCTCCTGTAACAGCGCCTAAAAAAATTGACTTTATGGCTCCTGCAGAAAGAGCCATATCTGGCCCTCAAAAGAGCCAGATATGGCTTGAGAGCCATATGTTGCCGACCCCTGCTCTAGATGGATGAAGGATCCCCAGTGGATATTTCCTCTATTCTGAAAAATCTTTCACTTAATTATCCCTTTCTTTTAAACTATTGCCTTTTAAACTATCTTTCTTCCAATTCGTAGCTGAACTTCTAGAAAATATTGTCCACATTCTTGTTGACACTATTTCATCTCCTATATTCACTTCTCAATTCATCACTCAGCTGAAACTATTCTCACATTGCCAGTAATCTCTTAATTGCTAAATCATCTGGATTTTCCTCTTCCTGAAAACTCTCTCATCCCTGAGTGTTTGAGACACTCCTCTTTCCTAGTTCTCTTATTAGATAACTGCTTCTTCTCAGTTTCCTTTGTAGAATGTCATCTTTGTCCCACTCTCTGTGAGAGTCCCCTGAAAGGCTATCCTGTGCCTTTTTCTCATACCTTCTTTCTAAAGCCCTTCTCTTGATACTCTCATCAGCCCATGGATTCAATGAACATTTCCATGTAATTGACTCTCAGATATCCATAGCTATATAATGAGGGCACTTCCAGCCAGGAACATTATTTACACACACACACACACACACACACACACACACACACACACACACACANCACACACACACACACACACACACACACACACACACACACACACACACACACACACACCCCTCCTCAGTTTGGCATTTAAAGTTTTTCATACTCTGAATCCTGCCTATCTTTCCAAGTTAAAAACACTTTACTTGCTTTGATATGCTTTATATTCTAACCAAATTAGTCTTATTGTCCCCCAAACACAGCATGCTGCTTCCTGCCTTATGAGCAGAATTCAGTCCCTCCTTACCCATTCCTCATAGACTTACTTCAAAGCTCAGATCACCTATGAAAAGCCTTCCCATCTTCTTTCCAAATTCCCTGCTACAGCACTCACTCGATTTCTAGAGCCCATGACCCAGAGTCATTAACTGACTCAGAAGTAGAACTCTCAAGGTTTGTTCTTACCATCCTAAGTGGTGAGAGCCTGTGAGTTCACATGACCCATTCTATCTAGCTAGCCCTTATCATCTGCTCCTGCTTTTCTTATAATTATTAATCTGGGATAAGAAGGATGCCACCTTGACTGACAGGGATGGCAGTTGAGAGATTCAGAATGTTCCCAGGTGCTGTGAGCCAGGGGCAAACATCAGTTAGCCCCCACCCTATATATACCCCCTTACAGCTACAGAAAGGGAGGTCTCTGAACTCAGAGACTCAGAGCGGGAGGTCTCAGATCTCTGAGCTGAGACTTGAGCAAATTTCTGTGATTCAAACTGGGCAGAGGGAAGTTGGAGAGGGTAGGCCAAAGCCTGAACCTATTTCCTTGCTTGACTATGAGAGCTAGTGAACCATCAATACTATTGGTAGGAGAGTTGAGAGAATATACAGACCATCAATATCTATCTACGGCAATAGCCTTCCCTATTCTCTGGCTTGGCTGTGGCCTGGTCCACTCAGAGATAGAGAGAGGGTGAAGACCTCAAGCCTCTATCAACCTAGCAGTCTCCAGTCCTGATTATCAATTAGTTAATAGTCAAATAGAGCAATAGGGTTTCCAATCCCCAAAACCTGTACCTTGTTATCCTTTCCCTATCAATAGATAAATAGTGCTTAATAGCAAGTACTTTCCTGAGTGGTCATTCTATCACAGCCCTTAGAAAGGGAGTCAGATCCTAATCATTATCCAAAGCTAATCAATAGCCCATTACCAATCATTCCAACCCCAGGTTGGGCCTAGAGAGGTTTACCATCCACCTAACCTCTCAAGGAGTCCTCACTTGGGCAGCTGTTAGAAGGAGTCACTGACAGGTTAATCAATCAAACCTGTCAGGGAGAAGAGGGATAATTTATAGCAGCAGCCAGGGTGAGAAGAGTAGGTGTTCCTTCCCACCAACTGCAGTTATTATATATCCATCACCCTATCTCCATTCTTTTGACACTTTCTGTCTCTCCCTTCTCCTTTTCTGCTTTTTGTCTTTTTCTCTGGGAACCATGATTAAATCCAGACTGCCATTGTTATAGGAAAGGGCATATAAATCAATTCTTTTTATGGCTTCCCCATCCCTGAGACATCCCAAACCCAAAACACCTCTCCCTAGCTTCTACTCCCCTATGTAGGTTGTCCTCTCTCCCCTTCCTCTATGAGAATGGAAATTCCTTGAGGTTAGGAAATTTGATTTTATCTTGCTTTCATCTTATTTTTTTTTTCAATTTGTAACTTCAACACTCATACCTAATGCCTAAAGAAAGATCTAATCAGATACTTAATAAATGTATGTTGGATTTAATTAGATCTTTTTCAGGTCCAAAAGGGCCCTTGGCACTGTCAAATGGTCAAAGAAAAGGCATTATCATTACTTTCCCTCTGTACCTTAAGGACCTTGGGAGTTTTTCACCTGACTTACTCAAAATCTTCTATAAGTGTCTTCTCCAACTTTAGATTATGGGCTCCTTGAAAATAAAGAGTGACCTCCTTTCCTTATATGCTTTGCAGACAAGAAGCTCTCAAAACATGCTTAATTCATTCATTGTACTGGAATAACAAAGTATCATTTTTAGGAAAATAACAGATTCCATCTACTATTTCCTAATAGGAAGCAACATAAAAAAGGTATGGGAATCCTCTAATAGATGGGGAAATGAGGGGTATCTTACAAAATAAAGTCAGTAGAAAATGAATTTTATGTAATAGTAGCTAGCATTTATATAGTGCTTTAAGATTGAAAAGTACTTAGGTGATGGATATTTTCAGAACTAGAGGCCTGAAATGGTGTTCCAGTTATAAGTACTTTTAAAAAAAGATATGATTTTAACAAATTGTCCAATAGGATAAGAAAAAGTTGTATCCATTAAAGAAATACACTTTAAGAGCTAGAATAAGCATCAGATAAAGAATATTTTTCTAGAATCCTTGTTTATTCGAAGATTAAACAGCTATTGAATTCCATCATATTTCTCTGATCTGTAGTTCAGTAGTTCTACTCCCCAGCAGCCGTAAACTTGGTGAGGGCAGCCCTCTGCAGGCTGATGGGATTTAGGCAGACTGCGGGATGTGTGGGAGGACAAAGAATATGTCAAAAAATGTCTGCATAGGGCAGACAAAGAATAGTTCACCATGCAAATACAATGCTCTGGATTCCTGACTGTACTGTAGTAACTGTCTGGATCACATAATTAAGTCTCTTGGGGAATGAATAATCTTTCCTAACAGCCAATGACATCCTGTGTCCATCTAAGTCTCTTGGAGATTCACAGAAAAAATATAACTTTCAGTTGCCTCATCCTTCTGCCCTTAGAGTCAACAATTCAACCACAGAATTCCACCAGGATAAGTTAAAATTAATAACAGCTAAAATAGATGAAATTGTGAAGTAGATAAAAACCACCTCCCATTTCAACAATCTTTCATCCCTTTTGGAATTCCTTCATAAACTACACCTTCAGGGTTGCCTATTGAAATGCCCCAGCTATGTCCATCCTCCAGGCAGAGTCATTACCCTGGAAGATTTCTTTCTCTCTCCTTCCCTTTATGGTATCTTTCTTTCCATAGGAAGTTGCTCTTAGGTAGATTTTCCTTTGATAGGTTAATAATGCAAATTTACATTTAATTAGTGCTTTTACGATTTACACACACACACAATCATACATGCACGTGTGTGGGTACAAGCATGTTGAGAAATTATTAAATTCTTTGGATGATTCCAAATTTTTCTATGAGAAAAAGATCCATCTTTTTAATGCTAATAATTATTAGTCATTGTTTTGCAGTCATGAGTCATAGAACATTAGAGTCCCTGAAGAATTAAAACTGAGTCACCTAAAGGGCAATGGAGAGTCAAAAGTTTAGTTTAAAGGATTGCAATGAATTACAAACTTGGACTTATGAGAAAAAAGGGCATAAAGATTATCAAAGAAATATATGAATCAAAAAATAGGAGCCAATCTATGGTAAAAGCAAAAGAGAACTGATAGATGACTTGTATATCCCAAAAGTATTCTCACTGTGTCAAGCAAAATTAAGAAAAAACTCTCAATATGTTTGCCCTGAAGCAGAATTATGGGAGGTAACAAACTAGAATCAGCCAGGATGGGCATGTACTAAGGCGTCCAAAGTGCTTCATTGGAGCATATACACATATTGATGAGATAATAATAATAATAATAATATTAAGCATTTATGTAGCTCTTTAATGAAATCACTAAACCATCCAAATATTAGAATAAGATTAACAAAGCGCATCTCTATAACCCTGTAACCCTGTAACTATAACCCTGGAACCTTGCATTTGAATCCTGCTTTAGTCACTTGTTAGTGAAGTGATCAGAGCAAGTCACTTTCAGTCTCTTCACCTTTTTCCTCATCTGTAAAATGGGAATGATAATAGTACTTTAGCTCTCAAGATTCTTGTAACAATCAAAAAAGATCTTTAGAGTGCTTTGAAACTTTGATTACTTTTTATTTTTTATTAAAAGATATCTTATTTTTCCAATTACATGTGTAATGATATTTTGCAAATCAACATGGAGAGCACGATGATGGACACCTGTCTGTTTAGAACATAGAATGAACCGAGCCAGGCAGGGCTGTCAGGTGCAAATTCAGTTAGAAGCTCAGGTATATAAAGGAAGGATTTGAATTGAGATCTAATTCTCAATCTGGAAATTGGTTGGGAGTGGGAGGTCGAAATTGGTGGGTAGGTCTTAGGTCAACTTTGAATTACCTGCAAAATGATACTAACCATTTTATAGTCTCAGATCCTGTGTTACCTCTATACCAAAGAACCTGTACCTGATTCATAGTCTGAGAGCAAACAACAACATCTCTTAGCTAAACAACCTGATTTGGTTGGACTCTGTCTGGCCCCACCAGGCTGGCAGCTGGCTGCCAGCAGTTAATTATTGACAAGCCTGATCATTTCCTCTTCAAGTACCATCTTCATCATTAGCTTAGATTAGGAATCTCTTGTTTTCCCTCTTTCCCCAGTTTATATCCCTATTTCCCTCCTAAGCCTAATAGCATTAAATCTTCGAAATTTACCTAAACTTGTGTCAACTTAATCTTAAGGCTTAGTGAGTTTATCCCAGGGATACTTGAGGGAAAGGAGAATAACATCAGCCATAACAAACCATAATCCAGCAGTTAAACTTTAGCATTATCCAACTAGTCTGGATTAGCCAATTAGAAGTGTCTGTGTAATCCCAACCACAGATTCTTCACTTTAGCTGGCCAGTCTGGGACACTGTTATTCTGAAGCTGAGTTTGGCAGATTCACCACAAACATCTGTGGGGTCTTTTGTGTTTCACTGTCTCAACTCAAGTGTTACATTTAGGTATCACTCACACATACTCAGCTCCAGCTCCTCATATCACCAGGACCCTATTATAACACATGTAATAACAATTTCTAACATGTGTTTTCCAAAATTATAAGATCCAAATTATCTCCTTCTCTCCCTTCTCTCCCCGCCTCTCGGGGCTGGTTAAGAAATCTGATCTGGATTATACATGTATTATCATACAAAACATACTTCAGTATAGGTCAGTGTTGTAATAGAATACTCAAAAAAAAATCAAAACCCCCAAATAAAATAATAAATAAATGAATGTGAAAAATAGTATGCTTTGATCTGCAATCAACACCAATAGTTCTTTCTCTGGAGATGGATATCATTCTTTGTCATGCATCCTTCAGAATTGTCTTAGATCATTGTATTACCAAGATTAGCTGTCTTTCATAGCTGATCATTGTACAATATTGCTGTTATTACTATGCTTTTTAATGTTTTTTTTAAATGGGTGTTGTTTTTTGTCAAAAGCTTTTTCTGCATCTATTAAATAATCATGTGAATTCTGTTAGTTTAGTTACTGATATGATCAATTATGCTGACAGTTTGTGTAATATTAAACCAGCTCTGAATTCCTAGCATAAATCTCACCTGATCATAGTGAATGATCCTTATGATATATGAATATAGTCTTTCTAGCATTTTGTTTAAAAATGTTGCATCTTTATAATTTTCTTTCTCTGTTTTTGCTCCTCTTGGCTTAGGTATCAGCAACCATATTTATATCATAAAAAATTTATAGAATTCCTTCTTCTTTGCCTATTTTCTCAAATAGTTTATGTAGTATTGAGATTAATTTGCAAATGTTTGATAGCATTCACTTGTGAATCTATCTGGCCCTGGGGATTTTTTCTTAAGTAATTCATTGATAGTTTGTTCAATTCCTTTTTCTGAGATGGATTATTTAAATATCATATTTCTTCTTTTGTTAATCTGGGTGATTTATATTTTTATAAATATTCATTCATTTCACTTAGATTTTAAGATTTATTGGCATATAATTGGGTAAAATAGCTCCTAATGATCTTCTCTTCATTGGTAGTGAATTTGCTACCATTTTTTTCACTAGTTTTCATTTTTAAAACTGATTATTTAATTTTCTTCTTTCCTTTTTTAAATCAAATTAACCAATGTTCTATTTTATTCATTTTTTTCAGAAAACTAACTTCTAGCCTTATTTATTAGTTCAATGCTTCTCTTACTTTCAATTTTATTAATTTCTCATTTTTCTGAATCCAATTTAGCCTTTAATTGGGGATTTTAAATTTGTTCTTCTAGGTTTTTTGTTGTTGTTGTTGCATGTCCAATTCATTGATCTGATTTTTCTCTATTTTATTGACAAAAGCATTTAGAGATATAAAAATTTCCCTAAGTATTGCTTTAGCTGTGTCCCATAAATTTTAATATGTTGTCTCCCCTTGTCATTCTCCTTTATGAAATTATTGTTCCTATAATTTGTTTCCAATTCATTTTTTATTTATCTTTCCATGGACCCTTATTGGTTATAATTTTCATTGAGTTATCTGAAAATGAGGCATTTGTTGTTTCTGCTTTTCTGCATTGGGTTGTGAAGTTTTCATGGAGTTTTTTTGGTTTCATTTATCTGTATCTGAGAGGAGGAAGTTGAGGTCCCCTATTAGCATAGTTTGACTATTTCCTCCTTAATTCATTTAATTTCTCCTTAAATCTGTAAGCTATACCATTTGATGCATATATGTTTAGTATTGATATTAATTCATTATATATGGTACCTTTTATCAAGATATAATTTCCTTCCTTAACTTTTAATTAGATCTATTTTTCTTTAGCTTTGTCTGGGATCCTGACTGTTATTCCTGCTTTTTTTTTACTTCAGATGAAGCACAATAAATTCTGCTCCAGCTCCTTCCTTTACTCTGTGTCCCATTGCCTCAAATGTGTTTGTTGCAAAGAAAATATTGTAGGATTCTGGTTTTTAATCCACTCTTCTATTGATTTCATCTTATGGGTGAGTTCATTCTGGTCACATTTACAGTTATGATATATACCCACTGTGTATTCCCCTCCATTTTATTTTCCCCTTTTCATGCTCTTTCTCTCTCCTTTCACTCTGTCCCTCATAACAAGTGTTTTGCTTTAAATCATCATCCTCTACTTTCACTGACTTCTGTTCCTTCCCACTTTACCTTATTTCCCTCCTATTTCTCTATAGGGCAAGATAGGATCCGATACCTTAATGATTATGGTTGTTATTCCCTCTCTGGTTCAGATATAGTGAGAGTAAAGTTTAAGCATTGCCCATTAACTCCTTCATCCTTCCCTCTACTGTAAAAGTTGTTCACATCTCTTTATAGAAGATCATTTCTCCCATTCCACTTTTCCTTCCCCTTTTCTCTCAGTGCAAATTTCTTTTTTACCCTTTCATTTTCTTCATATCATGTCATCCTAATTAGCTTACTACTATCTGTCTATGTATACCCCTTCTAACTGCCCTAATACTGATAACAAATTTTTTTAAATTTTTTTTAAACCCTTGTACTTTGGTGTATTGTCTCATAGGTGGAAGATTGGTAAGGATGGGCAATGGGGGTCAAGTGACTTGCCCAGGGTCACACAGCTGGGAAGTGGCTGAGGCCAGGTTTGAACCTAGGACCTCCTGTCTCTAGGCCTGACTCTCACTCCACTGAGCTATCCAGCTGCCCCCTGATAAAAAATTTTTAAGAGTTACAAATATCATCTTTCCACATGAGAATATAAATAGTTTGACCTTACTGAATCCCTTAAAGTTTCTCTTTCTTATTTATTTTTTCATGCTTCTCTTGAGTCTTGGAGTTGAACATCAAATTTTCTGTTTAGGTCTGGTCTTTTCATCAGGAATGCTTGGAAATCTTCTATCTTATTAAATGACCATTTTTTTCCTCCTGAAAGAATATACTGTTTTATTGAGTAGGTGATTCTGGGTTGCAAACATAGTTCTTTTGCCTTCTGGAATATCATATTCCAAGCCTTCCTATCCTTTCATGTGGAAGCTGCTAAGTCCTGTGTAATCCTGATTGTAGTTCTCTTTCTGGATGCTTGCAGTGTTTTCTTTTTGGCCTGTGAACTCTCGATTTTAGCTATCATATTCCATGGAGTTGTCCTTTGGGGATTTATTTCAGGGGATTGTCTATGGATTCTTTCAATTTCTATTTTGGCCTTTTCTTCAAGAATATGTAGGATTTAAATTAACATCCAACACTTTTTGTTTTCCCTCACTAACTTAGCCTCGGGCTAAAGCCTTTCAGCAGCCCTTTATTCAAAGGTTGATTGGGGCATGTCTCCATCTACTAGCCTTGTGAGATCTTTACCCCTAGCCAGTACATAACTAGGCTAGCACTACCTATAGACAGGAAGTAGATTTGCAACCAATTTATAGACTTGCAAGCCTGGCCCAGTTTCCTGCCTATTTCAAATAGCTCCCATTCTGGGAGAGTATTACAGAGCTCACAAGCTCAAAGTTTTGGGGTGTCTTTTCTTACTACTGTTTCTGGGTGCACTCATCCTTGTGATTAGCTTGAGTAATCCTGAGATTCAGGGAGGAAATCCATCTCTCTATACCCCCTTGCCATTTTGCCCTGCCAAGTCTCTGCTATACACTCAATATGGGATTTGTTCACACTATGCCCAGTGTGATGTTCACACTATGCCCAGTGGGTATGAGGAACCCCAGAAGTGTGACCAAAGGAATCTAGATGGATGATGATACTGGAGAGGGGAAGGAACCTTAAAAAGTCTGGAGGTGAATTTTTAGCTTTTCAGACTCCATTGCTAACTATTTCAGTTTGTTCCCCTCCAAATAGTGAAAAAGTCTCTGTAGCATGGCTATAGGAATTGTAGAAAAGGACTCTTGAATTCAGTGCCTGTATCCTGTCACATATATTGTATTTGTTGATTGTTTGTTTTAAGATTTAATTTTGTTTGTTAAGTTCACATAGTGATCTAATCTAATATATTCTGTTACACTATGTCAATTTCTGTTACTATGTCACTTTCTGCTCCCCTATCCCTGAGAGTGAAGGCAAAATCAGACCAAGGAATGATATTTCCCATTTATTGCAAAAATCTAGTCCTTTTTCTGTCTCTCATAAGTGTGGCAATTTTCTGTAGTCCTGGCTGCTGATTGGGTAAGTACATATTGCTGCAATGGTCCTATAGGTATGTGGGACAAAATCACTTTATTAGGCCAATTCTAGGACCTGCTATGGGCTTATTCTTCTTTACTCAGAATTTTTATATGCTATTTAATTTTGATTTTTTTTCTTTTCTTCTATTTGTTTTTAATGTTTTTGACTTCCTTTTAACAATTGATTCACATACCTCATAACTCAGCCATGTATCTCAGGGTGATCCATGTGTTTGTCAACACCCTCCTCAGAGATGATTGTATAATTGTCATAAAATTCTAGTTTTATAAAAAATTTTCTTGTTTGAGCATAATTTAGGGTAAGAAACTTGCTACCTCCCAAAGTCAAGAAAGTAAACTGTTTGGAGAAGGCACCATGGAGATGTCTGTGGAAACCTCATACTGCATCAAAGGATCCAGAATGAACTTTGGGATGTAGTAAAATTGAACTGTGAGGGGGGTGAATGCATTTATTTTGAGTGTACACTCTTATGCCAAAGGAGACTGCCCCCTAATTGACTTTTTGTCATTGCACCTAGCAATCATTGGTTTTGTTCTCCTTTTTTATTTCCCTCTTATCCCCAAATTATTGTAATTTCCCTTTAGAAACTACAATATTGTATGTACCTCTAGTTATAGATCTTTTAGAGATATAAGTTGGTTATGTGTACCGATTCCATGGGGAAACTAGGCATGTAAATCAGAGAGATTTCTACATGCTCATTTTTCCATGGGAATCACAGGGGGGATTATGTAATTAGAATCTATTACCCTAAAAACTATGATTCCCAGCACCCCACTCTCCTTCTCATGTTACATGCTAACATAGGGAGGTTATAAATTTTGTGTAGCCCCACCTCTCTCTCTCTTGATTTGATTGTTTTGGTGGTGGTGGTGTGAGGTGAGTGCCAGGAAAACTTAGCCACGTGGTTTTAATGTTGTTAGATAATTGGTTTTTTTTTTTACTTCTATTTCCCATTTTGTGGTGTACCTGGCTGATACAGGGGCAGAGGGAAGCTCCAAGCACTTGCCTAAGCAAGGATTTAAAAAAAAAAAAATAAAGGTGGAGCAAAAATGGAGAAGGTGAATGAAAGAAATACAAAGCAGAATTGACCAAATGGAAACAACCAGGATGGAACTTTAAGGCAGGGCAGGCATTGCACTGCTATTGGCTTAGTCAAGAGTCTCAGGGTCTTGTAGTTGGCTTGGGGCCAGATTCAGAACCTGGAACGGTAGATGTGGAACTTTCTGTTGGCTTGCACAGGAACTCCTTGGTGCACCTTTGTTGGTGACTACATTTCCCCCTCACCTCAGTGAACTCTGCCTACCTTTCAAGTTGTTTTCTGCAGGAAAGTTACTTCACTTCATCTTTCTATTGATTCCATCACTCCAGTATTTGTGTTGAATTGCTGTTTTATGGGTGGTTAGAGAGGATTCTCAGAGTGGTTTGAGTTTTCCCTGCTTCTACTCCACCATCTTGGCTGTGCCCCCTTTGCAAACTTTAAAGCATCATGTAAATGTTGATTGTCAACATTGTGTAAGAGTAAGTAATACAGATATTATAATTGTATAGATAATAAAAATGAGGTACTAAGAAGTAGTCATACCCTATGGACACACAACCAGTGGAATTTGAAGTGTCATAGGAAGGATTAAATTCTGGGTCTTCCTAACTCAAAAACCTAATAGCCAATTTACAGTTTCAGGGGACAAAATGAATGAACATATATTTCAGATACATCACTGTGTTGAACCTTCAGTTTCAAAACGTCCTTCTATTTCTATAATCGTGCGTCTTGAACTAGTGATATTATACGATGTCCATTCAAATATTATTCAACGTTTTGGGTATTTGGGCAAAAACATTACAGATGTCATGAATTTAACTTTTATTTTTCACTGATGACAAATATTCATCCTAAAGACTATGGTTTCATCAAGAAACAAAAAAAAATTAATCAAAATTCAAGTTTTAATGTCTCTTGTGCCAAATGATGCAAGTGGATCTGAAATTTTTCCAAGTATTTTAAATCTTAATTTTCCCTTGTCAATCTTATTTCACTTCAGAGCAGTTTCAGCATAGACCATAAAGCTAAATATTAAACTAAAGATTTTGATTTAATCAAAGCCCCATCTGATCCCTCCATTCACAATATCCCCTTTTATACTAACATCTATATAAAATGGGAAAGAATAAAATCAAGTGACCAAGATGATGGGTTAATTTTGGAAACAAGATGGTTCATTCATCCTTGGAAGCCAGAAGGAAGAGTTCTAAGTTACGATTAAATTGGGGGTAGTAAAAATTCTTCTAAAGAATTAGGCCATTTTGCTATTCAACTGAACCAAACCTCCATCATCAAGACCCTAAAATCATTTCATTAGCACAAATTTTTGAGTAACACAATTTCCAGAGAAAAACTATCTCTAACACTGGCTGAGTGACCCCAACTGATACCCTAGACCTTTCTAAAGGCTGGCTTCCTTTTCAGTAAAAGGAGGATAATGGTGCCTAGATATAGGGGTGTTATAAAGGGACTGCTTTATTGTTTTTATCTTTAACTTTTATTTCCAGTTGCAAATTCTCTTCCTCTCTCTAATCCCTTTCCCCATCCATTGAGAAGGCAGTAAATCTTATACCCCATATACATATGAAGTTATTCAAAAGATTTTTATACATTAGCCACATTGTGAGAATTTTTTTAAAAGCAAGAAAACAAAAGAAAATATGCTTCAGTCTGGGCTCAGAATACATGATTTCTACAACTTGTTCAGCCATTCCCTATTTGATGAGCATAAGGGGCTGTTTTGTATATTAAGAATGTTATATAAATTTAAGCTATGTAGTTGCCATCATCTGATTTCAAAAATATCAGGAGATTTGTAGAAAGAAATGCTAATAAAACCAAGAAAAGCCCTTTTTAGTTAGGTTGTAGGTAAAAGAAAGTTCATTAAAGGTAGATGATGATAAAAATGAATACTAGAGAGAACAATTCAACTCTTCCATTTTCTTCAACTTTCTTTCTAGTAATGAAAATACATAAGACTTTTGTTTGCAAAATGTCTCAGTTCTTTTGTGTAGGGAAAATATCCCTTTGAATTGCCTCTGATTTACCAAATCATAGGTATGTGTAGTTGTATTAATGTAACACAGAAACACTTGACCAGAGCCTTAGGAAACATATCCAAGGCAGGATAGGTTAGGGTTAAGAATTCAATCTTCCTCATTCTCAGTTTTCTTTAATCTATTAAATTTAACCCTATAGTTAGCTCCATATCATTCCACATTTCTTTTAATCATTTTATATTGGCAAGAATCCTCAAGACCCCTTATATTAGAAATGAATTGTATTTTAGTTTTGAAGTAATGTTAACATTAGAGCCCACCTTTTATTAGAGGAGAAAACTGATTTATCCTAATAGGACAACATTACGTCAAATATAACAAGCATATATCTATGTGCTCCCAGTCACAGGAAACACATTCAAGCCAAAATCATATAGCAAGTTAGTGGAAAGTTAGGAATGTAAATAGAACATCCGAAAATCCCTTCTTTCTTGAGCTAAGCCAATATCATTTGAGTTGATCTAGTTCCCCCTTTAGGTGTCACTACAGTCTAAATAACTATGTCCTTATTTTGACTGGCAGGTTAGGGTAATATACTAATATCGCCTTTTTTTTAGATCTTGATTTTGTCCCTTTCAGTAAGAAATTCATTATGATATCCTTCACCTTCACTGGGAAGAAATTCCCAAGACTTCCCATAGAAAGCACATAGTCCAGGGGGCAGCTGGGTAGCTCAGTGGATTGAGAGCCAGGTCAGGAGACAGGAAGTCCTAGGTTCAAATCTGGACTCAGACACTTCCCAGCTGTGTGACCCTGGGCAAGTCACTTGACCCCCATTGCCTACCCTTACCACTCTTCTTCCTTGGAGCCAATACACAGTATTAATTCCAAGATGGAAGGTAAGGGTTTGAAAGAAAGAAAGAAAGAAAGAAAGAAAGAAAGAAAGAAAGAAAGAAAGAAAGAAAGAAAGAAAGAAAGAAAGAAAGAAAGTATATAGTCCTATTTAAGAATGTGGTTTAAACTTAAATTTTTAATCTTAGAGTAACTGATAAAAAGGCACCTCATTTTGAAGGAAAACAAACTGAAGTCCAGAGAGGATGTGACTTGCCTAAGGTCAGACAACTAATGAGTGAAAGGAATAAGAATAAGAAGGAATAAGAACAACCCTAATTCTCTGACTTCAAGACCACCTATAAAATTAGAGGGTTCAAACAAGGTCTCTCCTAGTTCTAATATTCCCGGATTATATTGTAACATAGAACTTTTAATCAATGGGGAGCTAGTCTTTATTCATTTTTTAAATATTTTCTATGGTTACATGAATCATGTTCTCTCCCTCCCCTCTAACCTCCACCCTCCCAAGGCTGACAGTTTATACATGTATTATCACTCAAACCTATTTCCATATTATTTATTTTTGTAATAGAGTGATCTTTTAAAACCTAAACCCCAAATCATATGCCACATATAGATCATATATGCAAGTGATAAATCATATGTTTTTCTTCTGTGTTTCTACTCCAACAGTTCTTTCTCTAGATGTGGATAGTATTTTTTCTCATAAATCCCTTGGGATTGTTCTGGATCATTGCATTGCTTTTAGTAGCAAAGTCTACTACATTTGATCAGGGGAATTAGTCTTTAAAGCAGTGTTGTCAAACTTTTTGCTCTGTTCTTTAGACTCTTAAAAATTATTCAAGACCCCACAGAGATTTTGTCTATATTATTTAAATCTATCAACTTTTAAAAATTAAAATTAAGTCTAAACACATAAAATATTTATTTTTAATTTATTTTAAAATAATAAACCCATTGCATGTAAACATAAATATGTTTTAATGAAAATAACCATATTTTTCTAAATAATTAGCCAGAAGTAGCATTGTTTTACATATTTTAACAAATCTTTTTCAAATCTGGCTTCAGATACTTACTAGCTATGTGACTATGAGTAAGTCACTTAATCTGTTTGCCTCAGTTTTCTCAACTATGTAAAATGGGGGTGGTAATAATAGCACTCAGAGTGAAGGACTGTTGTGGGAATCATGAGACGCTATTAGGAAAAAACAACGAACCAAGAAAAGAAAACATTTAGCACAGTGCCTGACACATAGTAGGCACTGTATAAATTCTCCTTCCCTACTCCCCTCTCTTCCTCTTAATGTCTGACTTAATAGCAGATCATTGAATATATAGCTGTTGAGATATGTTGGTTTTTTGTTTTTTTGAATATACAAAGAATCCAACCTTATGGAGATATAGATGTAAAAAGGAGGGGAATTTTAATAGATAAATAATGTCTAAACAGTAGGAAGAATATCGTTTTGACCTCACAGATTTCCAGAAAGCCTCTGGGAGGGGTTTGAGAATTACTTCTTAAGAGTATTTTCAAAATCTGCCTGCTGCCAATACAAATGAATGCTTAGTGAGCCATTTTCTGGAACTATATGATCAAAGGAACATCTCTCAACTTCAAAGCATACAAATTATTTCCTTGCTGTCTTCTTAAAAATAAAAATCTTGGGGGCAGCTGGGTAGCTCAGTGGATTGAGAGCCAGACCTAAAGACAGGAGGTCCTAGGTTCAAATCCGGCCTCAGACACTTCCCAGCTGTGTGACCCTGGGCAAGTCACTTGACCCCCATTGCCTACTCTTACCATTCTTCCACCTATAAGTCAATACACAGAAGTTAAGGGTTTAAAATAAAAAATAAATAAATAAGTAAATAAGTAAATAAATAAATAAATACCTTTTCAACAGACTTTATTGGGGATTTGTTTCTCCTATCCAATATACTATAAGCACAGTAACTGTATGAGATGTTGTCCAGGACCTTTCACCCATGGATGGAGTCAGGAAATTTGAGGGGGATAGGAAAGAGGAAAAAGAAAAGGCCATTGCAGGGTTTTGGTCCCTTTACACATCTCTCCTTTTTAAAACTTACCCTCTTTGGAAATTTCTTGCGAATAAAAGTTAAAAACTTCTCAAATGGAACATCTATCTATCTGTCTGTTTGTCTGTTCCACCATCACCTGGCCACTGAACTAAGGAAAGGGACTAGAGAAGGGTCTCCCTTTCCAACAAATGAGGAGATTAATCCACAATACCAAAGGGGGGCCCTAAATTAGCTTTCTTCTTTCTTCTTCCTTCTCCTGAACTCTAGGGAAGGAGGAAGGAGATGTCACTATGGAAATATGTTAATAAGTTAAAATAAATTGAGAAAGGGTTGGAAATACAATTCAGTGCATTATACACTCCACCACCACCCCTTCAACATACACGTACCAGACCAGCACATAGTTAAGACACAGGATAACCTATTAATTAGGCTGGTACGGGCAGCAAATGCATGAATGTTCACAGGAAATTAAAAGCAAAGGGACAGACAGGGCAGTCTCCCCTTGAGACATGAGAGGGAAAAATCTGTTTTCACCTTTCATTCTCTAGCCTTCCTCCCCCCCCCCCCAAAAAAGGCACTACAGAAGCAAGGAGTTTGAGAAAGGTGAGAAAAGGAATGTAGGGATAAGCAGAGAACAAAGACAATAATGTTGTATGTGTTAAGGAACAAAGTATGGAGGAGAAAATGGAAGAGAACTCTCCCACCCTCCACTAAGTCCAGACTCCAAGGGTGAGAGGCAAGGGGGAAGAAAGGTGTCCCAACCCTCAGTCTTCCACTGCTAGGGTAAAGTTTGGTCAACAAATGGAATCAAATTAAAAAGTGTCCTAAAGGAAGGGGCAGCGGAGGAAATGAGAATAGGCAGGGGCACACTGCTGACTGGCGTGTCCCACTCAAACCTTCCTCTTGAGAACCAAAGTAGAAAAGACTAGGAAGAAAGGAGAGAAGAAAACTTGATGCTGAGGGAAGGATAAGATGGTTAGAGCCTTAAGAGGAAGGAGATTACCCCCTGCCATCACTGTTCATTTTATTTGTGCCTCATGTTCTCAAAGTCAACGTCTGCCCCAATCATGAGCTTATATAAATATCTTTGATATCATTGCAGGTTGTCTCATAGTTAGTTGTGGCATCATGAAAACAGGAACAAAATTCCTGGCTTTCCAAACTATTGTCTTTTGGTTCATAGAAGTCATTAATAGCTACTGGCTTAATCTCCTTCTCAAGCTCTGCTGTTCCACTATGGTGCTGAAAAATATCAATGTACTTTCCTTGGGCAGCCACATTATGGGCAGAGGAGATCATACACACATAGCTGCCTGATTTACTAGTGACCTGATTCTGGAGTGGTGATGATTTGGCAGGAGTTGGCATCATTGGTGTCTTTGAAGAAGAGACTGAGGGTACAGATGACTCAGATGGCATGGCTACCCTGTCCCACCAAGTCAGAGATATAGCTGGAATCACAGATCACCTATTTGCAAGGTGCTACCTTCCCCTTGGACTTCACTCCCACCACCTTCCCAGTCTCCATGATGATGGCACCCATAGGCTTATTTGGCATGTATATCCCACCATAGATGGATCTCAATCTTGAAAACCCTTGGGGTAGTTCACCCAGGCCATAGAGAGGGCACAAGTATGGGCTCATCTCATATTGAGCTTGAGACACTCTGTAGAGTCTGATGAGGTTGATGGTTTCAAGGCAGTTGATGCAAGTAGTTATCCCTTCTGTAGTGCCAGAGCATGGCCAGTAAAGTCTTGGCCCAAGTCAAACTTCTTGAACCCAGTTCACATGGTTATAGTGGGAGGGTCAGCACCCTCAAGGCTGTTGGGGTCATTCTCCTTTAAGTCTGCCACAAACACCAGGAACTTTTTAAACTGGGATTTCTCAAACATGCCATCAAGCTGGAGGTCAAAGCCTCAGTCTTGGTTGACGGCACCTTGTAGATCTCACCCCCTCCTTGTAGACGTCTAAAAGTGCCTTCCACCACTTTAAACTGGAGGTACTCATTCACTAAAGTGTACCACAACATCTTTATCAACCGGCCACAGGAGATCAAGTTAACGTTCCAGTCTCCGCCCCTGCCCAAGCTCTCTTGGAGACACCCACTGGCAGCTTGAACCATTGGCGCGGCTCCTCCAGGGGGGTGAAGGGGTTTCACCTCCACGGTGAGGATTCCAATTCCAATCCGGCCGATTCCCAAACAGGATGCCAGAGAGAATACATTCCTTGAGGTCCGTGCCCAACATAATCACGTCCTACATCTCGTCCCTTGCTCCGCTTGGCAGAGCTCGGCTCCATTCTGCGACTTCGAAACTCTTACCTCTACCGCTGTCAGTCGAACCCCAACCTTTGCCAACCCCTCAACCCCCACCCCTGCCTATCCATCACCTCCGCTGCATCCGCTCCTTTCTCTGCAGTCTGCTGGACCTCCACCTCTGCAGAGCCTCTGATTCTGCTGCCTCCACCGCTAATATTTGCTTACAATTTCCTATTTGTGCATTATTATAGTAATAAAAAGGCCTTTTAATTACTCAGGGTGCCTGGATTGAGTGTGCATTCAAAAGGCTCAAGTAAAACCATAACATCCTTGGTGAATTTTTAAGTGATAAGGTAAAAAGAAATGTTGAGGGTCCAAAGGAGAGGGAGACTTCTTTGTGGAAGAGGTGGAGGTGGTTGTTCAGCTGTGTTCCACTCTTCGTGAACGCATTTGGGGATTTTTTTGGCAGAGATACTGGAGTGGTTTGTCATTTCTTTCTCCTGATCCTTTTACAGATGAGGAAACCAAGGCAGATAAGGTTAAATGATTTGCCCTGAGTCATACAACTACTAAGTGTCTGAAACCAGATTTGACCTCATGGAAGATGAGTCTCTAGGGCTGGCACTCTATCCATTATGCCTCCTAGTTGCCCCTAAGGAGGGAGGCCTTATTTGCCACTCCCCCTTGAAGTATCCCAAAAGGGGATCTGCTAAAAATTGAAGTTCTCCTCTTGACAGCTCTGTTCCAACTTTTACACAGGTCTGGGCCTTCATCCCCACCAATAAGGAGAAAGCACCATACCAATGGCCCTTGGTCACTAGATCCCCACTGTTGGGCTTTCCACTATCCATTAGCCAGACTTAAATTGTGTTCAAGAGATGCTCATAGATAGCAGCAGACTATGTCGTGCACTCTAGTTACTGGACCTCTGAGAGCTCTTAGCTATCATAACTTTAGGAATGGGAAACAATAAACACAACAGGGACAGAAGAAACATTGGCAATGTGTTTATAGCCACTGGATGGGGCCAGGGAAGAGGCTAGAAATGCCTATCCTGATTTCCTTCAACCCAGTACAAAGATAGGCTCTCATCACCATTGATAGGCCTTGCCAAATGTGGATCTTAACTACCTATGTGGGACTTTTCCCTTACATATGTGAGGAATGGACCCCTATACACAAGTGGGGACTCCTCATTTTATTATATACGGAAATCCCAGACCTTTAGGTTAGAGCCCTGAGAGTTATAATGAACTGCTCCCTCGGGTTCCAGATAATATAAGAAACAAGTTCAAGAAGTTTCTCAGGGAAGAGGCTATACTGAGGTACTATTCCAGGTCTCCCTGATCTTTTATTTCATCTATCTTTCTATCTATCTATCTGTCTATCTATCTATCTATCTATCTATCTATCTATCTATTATATAATCTATTAATTTGTTTGCTTTTGAGGCAATAAGATCTCCCTATTCAAACAAGGCTTGAAGCACAGAATCCATTGGTTCTGTTAATCCAACCTGGAACAGTTTGCCCTACCTTAAGTAGTTTGCTGGTTCTTAGCATGGACCATAAATTGCCTTAAAGAAGCTCAGAACTCCCAGACTCAAGCAATCCAGTGATCCACCAGTCTCAGTAGCCTCAACTAAATAATCCCTAATGTAACATTCAGCTTTCTGTTCCCATAATAGCTAAAGTTGCATGCCAGATGGTAGCAGGGGATTATAGGCATCTTTCACCATATGAAGAGCTTTCATGATCTTTTAAGGATCACAGATGAGCAATCACCTCTATCAATTCTTTCCATGCCCTAGGACAGCATTGGCAAAGGTTTTCAAGTTTACATGCCCAAACTACAACTTCAAGCTGCCTGTGAGCCCCTCACATTACCCCAGAGAGCAGAGGGAGGAGGTGCTTACTTTGGGCAGCTGGACAGAGGGGAAGGGCATGCAAAAAATGTCATCAGGCACTGTGAAGAGGGGGAATGGAGCAGCTTCCCCATGCTGGCTGGGCACTCATGCCAATACTTTGCCAACAGTGCCTTAGGATATATTTCCTCTCAACTACATGACTTGAATTTATCAAGAACAGCTGGATATTCTCTTTCTTTACTTTGGTCATCAACCCAGCTTTCATCTATATTTATTTTGTCCTTTCTATTCCAAAGATCATTTTTCTTGCAAGAGAAAACAGAAAAAACTATGAAACAAGTAGTTCTGTCCTCTCTTTCATCAGTTATCATAGTGTCATATTACCCAAGTATCAGTCCTATCTCTCTGATCCTCTTTTCCCCACTGAAATTGCTTAAACCCATTTTTTTCTCCTTGTCTTTCCTTGTTAACCTTAGCTCATTCTGAACCTTAGCACTCGTGAAACTATTCTTAAAGAATTATGCCTTTTTGTTATATTCATTACCTATTACCTGTCCTTGCCTCCATCTTCTGTCTTTTAAAAATGTTAATCAATTGGTAAGCTCCCTAAGTGACAGTATTTGTCCCATTTTCCCTCTTCATCAAATCACATGTCTCTTCAAAATTTCATCCTTGAAGGTTTCCCATCATTCTTGGGCTGGCATTCCTTTTGGCATTTTGGTCTAATCATTTGAGTCCTTTGATATCTGTTTATAAAAATTAAGGTATATATATATATATATGTATATATATATATATATATATATATCAGACCAATCATAAATTCTAAAATAAAGTGGGCATTTCCATCTAATGTTCCTTACTGGATTCTAAAGCTAAAAATTACTTTAGGAATATCTAGTCTAATCTAGTCTAATCCATTTATTTCTGCACAAAGGAAACAGAAATCAGCTATGAGAAATGAACTAAAAATGTACTATGTATGTTTTTATGCTAATCCTTAAGGACAAAGAACATTCTTTTAAATCTTTGTCTCATAAACTTAATAAATATGATGTCTGTTGAATGAATGGGTGAATTAATGGAATGAAATGCTACTGTTTCAATGGCATCAGAGTGGCTGATTGTCAAAAAAAAGAATAGCACTCGTTCCCATCTCTGCCTTTTTTCTTATTTTCCCCTTATGTCTTCATTTCCATTTTTACCTATCCAAATCCTATCTATTGGGTATCTAACTTTTTATTATTTAATTTTTAGACTTTCTTTTTCTTCCTCTCCTTCCTTTTCATTTTTTTCTCTCTCCATTTCTCACTTTATTCTTTCTGTGCTAGAATAAGTGCATAAATTGATATATCCACATGATGGCAGCCTAAGCACAGAATTATACTGGATACACATAGCCTTTAAATGATGTAGTAGTGATGCTTATATAAATAGAAAGCAACATGAGAAACATCTATATCTTCCAGCACTACCCAGAACTAAATCCTAATAATCATTGACTTAACTCCCCCCAAATTGCAATTCAATCCATATCTACAGTGTAATAATCAGAATGTTTCCTGATTTTTCTCATCATATTGCATAATTTTTCTGATTTTGAATACAGTGTTGAATATTGACTCTTATGTTCCTAGGGTTAAAATTTGGACACCTCAAAAAAAAGCATTATTTGACTTGTAGGTATATATACCTATATAGGCTCAGTAATTTCTATGTGAGACTTTACCTCTAGTTAATGCAATGTTTAT
Organism: Gracilinanus agilis; assembly: GCF_016433145.1. Taxonomy (NCBI): domain Eukaryota; kingdom Metazoa; phylum Chordata; class Mammalia; order Didelphimorphia; family Didelphidae; genus Gracilinanus; species Gracilinanus agilis. Next base: position 193,266,177 of record NC_058134.1, read on the forward strand.
ATTTGGAGCAGTGGAGGTTGTTGAAGGTTGGAATATTTATGAGAAGTGAGATGGCTTATTTCTTCAGAAAGAGCAAAAAGAAATGAATAAACCCAGGACTCTGGGAGATTTTTATATTATTTTTTTAATCAGTATCTGTTCAAAACTTGACCCCAACAATAATTATTCTCTATGCTGTCTCAAGTGGAAAATGTGAACCAACAGGACAACCGTAAAACTGATTCTAAATATAATTTCCTCAAGGACAGGATATGTTGTTTTCCCATCAAATTACATAATGTGGAATAACTAGACAATACTGAATAAATGATTGCTAATTGATAGTGGAATTAAAAGACCTCGATTCAAATCCTAACTCTGAGACTTACTACCAGTGGAAATACTAAATAAGTTTCTTTCTCCTTGACTAGTGTTATATTCATATCCTGGGAAATGATGGATGCCACCTTGAATGACAGGGAAGGCAGTTGGAAGAGACAGAATGTTCTCAGGTGCTGTGAGCCAGGGTCAAAAGTCGGTTGGCCTGACTGTATGAATACCCCTGACAGCCACTTGGAGGGGGTCTTTTTAGGTCTTTGGGTCTCTAGGTCTCTTTAGGTCTCTAGGTCTCTGGGTGGTGAAGGGAGGCGGGAGGTCTGTGAAGAAGAGGGTAGGAAGAATCTGAATATTTCCTGAAGACTGTGAGAGTAGTGCATCACCAAACACTGATAGTGAGAAAGCTGAGAGAATAAGATCACCAACACAAGCTGCATCAATAGCAAACCCTATTCTCTGACTTGGCTGTGGCCAGGCTGAGCCAGAGGTGTAGTGGAGAATAAAGCTCTAGCTTCTACTAGATCAATAGCCTCCAGTCCTGATTATCAACTAGTTATAGATATTAGATTGTTAAGGTCTCCAATCCCCATTCCTTGTCCTGCTTACCCTTTCCCTGATTATAGATAAAGTGAGTTTAACAAGTACTTTCCAGAGTGGTCTTTATATCATGACCCTTGGGGATGGAGTCAGCACAGTCAGATATCAAACATGATCCAAGGCAAATCAAAAGCCCTGTATTAATTTATCCAACCTCAGGTTGGACCTGAAAGAGTTAGCCATCCATCTAATCTTTCGGGATCCTCCTTGGGCAACTGTTAGAGAAAAGGGGAAATTATAACAACTATCAAGGGTGATCGGGGTTGTTATTCCTCCATCATCTGCAGCTAGGGAGAATACAGATAGATATATTCACATCACTGTATATCTATATCTCCTTAGACCCTTTTTTGTTTATAACACTAGTCTAGCCAAACTGATATGTTTGCTATTCTTCCTATACTATATTCCACCTACCACATCCATGCCTTTGTACTTTATCCTTGGAATAATCTCCCTCCTCACTTCACCTTCTTGGAACCTAAATTCACTTAAAAGCTTGACCTCATTCAAGAGGTCTTTTATGATTCTCCCAGTTGTTAGCATCCCCATCACATACATCTATCTCTTTCTTAATAAATATCCTTCCTTCCTCCCTTCCTTCTGCCTCCTTTGCTTCCTTCATCCCTTCCTTCTGCCTCCTTTGCTTCCTTCATCCCTCTCTTCCTTTTCTTCATTCTTCCCTAACTTCCTTCTCTTCATTCTTCTCTCCCTCCCTCCCTTCCTATATGTCTTATGTATTAGTTTAGTCATCCATCTCTTATTGACTAATAAGTTCCTCCCCTATCCATAAATTTGATAGGTAGTATGTCCCTATTCTAATTATAGTATCTCCTTTTATGTCTAGATTATATATCCATTTTAATTTTTTTTCTTAGTGAATGGTGTAAAATATTATTTTTTGCCTATAGTTTCCAGTTATCCCAGCAACTTTTACTAAACAGTGACTTCTTATCCCAAAAACCTGAATCTATGATTTGTCAAATACTTTTCGTATAGTCTGCCGTATGTCTATTCTGCTTCATTGATCTACCTTTCTTTTTCTTTGCCAGTATGAAATAGTTTCGATAATTACAACTTTTATATGAAATACAAAGTAGTTTTTGAAATAGTTTTGATAATTACCACTTTTATAATACAATTTAAGATGTGATAATACTAGACCTCCTGCCTTTACATTTTTTATTAATTCCTTTGATGTTCTTGATCTTTTATTCTTCTAAATTAATTTTATTATTTTTTCTAACTTGATAAAATAATATTTTGGTAGTTTAATTGGGGATGGCATTGAATTAGTTTAGGTAGGATTGTTATTTTACTTATATTAGCTCTGCCCATCAATGAACAATGAACATTTCTCTGGTCATTTAGATCTGACTTTAAAATTGTGTAAAAAGTATTTTGTAATTATGCTCATGTAGTACTTAGATTTGTTTTGGCAGGTATACTCTCAGGCATTTTATTCTATCTGAGGTAATTTTAAAAGGAGTATCTCTTTCTATCTCTCCTTGCAGGACTTTGTCTATAATATATAAACATGCTGATGACAAGCAAATCAACATACTTTATATATCCTGCTACTTTGCTAAAATTATTGATAGTTTCAACTAACTTTTTAATTGGATTTTTAGGATTTTCCACATATACCATTGTGTCATCAGCAGGGTGACAATTGTGCCACTTTCCTACCAATATAACCTAAAAGGAATAGCCGACATTGGATGACAGAGTCAAAAGTCAAAGAGATAGTGACAGGTAGGAGCTTCGATCTTATTCTAATAACATGACATTCAATAGAGGTCAGTATAAATTTTTACTCTTGTTTTTTACAAGTACAAGATGGAGGAAAAGTCAGTCAGAAAGCTGTCTGGAAAAAAAAAATCTGGGGCTTTAGCGGTCTCCAAAATCAATATAAATGAGTAGTGTAATGTGATGGCCAAAAAGCTAATGCAATCCTTGGCTGCACTGAGAGGAAGAGATTGAACTGGCCCACAAGGGCCCTCCTTTGGAGTGTCTCCAGAATTGCACTTTTTGGTTCCAGTCAACCACATGGGAACTTTGAGACCTGCTTCCAGCCATGAGACTATTCAGCTCTGAAATTACCTTGTATTCTGGTGTAATGTGATAAACCTCAAGTGTCCTTTTTCTACTGCTGTGTTCATTGCTTGCTTATTGTAGCTGAAAGGGCATATATATTGAGGTGACGTGTCCAGGCTTGAAGGCAACCATAGGAGTCTGAGGAGTTCAGAGGTCCTGGATTCCATCAGGTCAGGGCTAAATGGATGTAGGAGAGATGTCGCCAGCAACTTCTTCATTGTTCTTGGGAAGGACAACCACTGCCAGGAAAAAAACTGGCCCAAGCCTGGTGGTTTTGCTAGTTTACAATGGACGGCCAAGGTGAGATATGCAGTGCCTAATTAGCAGTGGATAAGTTGTTTTATGCTGTAATGAGGTTCAAGTATCAATTTCCCAGAAAATTATAACATTTTACAGTTGTTCAGTCATTTTACATCATATCCTACTCTTCTCAATCCTATTCAAGATTTTTCTTGGTAAAGATACCTGACTTGGTTTTCCATTTCCTTCTCTAGTGCATTTGTCAGTTAAGGAAACTGAGGCAAACAGAGTTAAGTGACTTATCCAGGGTCCCACAGCTAGCGTCTGAGACTGCATTTGAACTCAGGAAGATGAATCTTCTTGACTCAGGCCTGGTAACAGTGGTTTTATATATATATATATATATATATATATATATATATATATATAATTTTGTTTTAAGCCATTCAATTAATATGTGCTATGAGTCTTTTTATAGTTTATTTTTCTTTTGTTTGTAGGAATAAATTACCTGTCCAATTCCTGATTTATATTCTATATTCAGTATATTTTTATCCTCTTCCTTTTTTTGTGGGGGGGAACCCTAGATGTAAACTATAAGCCCATTGGCAAACCTATGGCATGTGAGCCAGAGCGTGGAAGAGGGAGCTGCTCTCCTCACACCCCTAAGGACATTTCTCCCATCACCTGCCCCTCTGCCCAGCAGCCCAATGGGAGCTCTTCTTCCCTCCCCTGTCTTGGGTAAGGGAAGGGGCTCACATATGCAGTGAAGATGGCAGTTTGGACATTCCATCTCTAAGATCTCTAAAAGGTTCGCCATCACTGCTAAGATAATCTATAGGGGAAGTAAGTCATCCCTGAAGTGCCCTGGTGGGCATTTAACAAGCAAAAGAGTGTGAAGGAAAAAGGGAACTTGATCCTTCTTACCAGTCAGACTCCAGAGGACTGAACCTGGAAGAAATCACATTCCTGGGTACAGAACAAAGAATGAGTATACTCCCCCAATCCCAGTGGGTTTAGGAGGAAATTCTCACTGTTGGAGAGGCATATCTCTCAGAAATAAGAAGAAACTCAAGCTCTTGCCATGGACTTTCCTAATGTCTCCTCTTCTAGAGTTCAAATCTGACTTCAGACACTGACTAGTTGTGTGGCCCTGGGCAAGTCACTTAATCCCGTTTGCTTCAGTTTTCTCATCCCCAAAACAAATGAGAGAAGGAAATAGCAAACCAATCCAGTATCTGCTACCAAGAAAATCCTAAATGAGGTCAGAGTCCAACATGACAGAAAACAACTGAAGTGGGAATGTAAGGGTTTGCAGATATCCTTCAGCACAACCTCACCAGGATAAGTCAAGCTTTCACTTTATATCAGTGTGTAAAACACCTGGCTTTTCAAATTGTAATTCTGCTGCCAAACCATTCACATTTTAACCACATGAGTAGGGAGGACCATATCTTTTCTTAGAAATGCCTTCCTAAAGAAAAACACAAGAGACAGAGACTGAAGGAACAGATTATGTGAGAGCATTGTCCTGACCCACTGAACATGAATAATTATGTGGATGGCATGAGTGAAAGAAGAAGACAGATGAACTAAGGTGATGTAGCTTAGAGTACTAGAGATTTATTGGTTCTGGATGCTTTTTCTAGCTTCTATTCTCTAACTTACCATTGACTTGCTCTATTGTCTTGGATGTTTTTCCTCTGGTTGAGGCAAATGTCTGAATATTATATTTCACACAACTTTATCTCTAATAAAAGGGGGAGAAGGGACTCCAATACCAATATTGCCTCAAAGATAATTATTCTAAAATAGAGGTTCTTAATCTGAGGTCCATGGATTTGTTTCTAAAATGTTTGCTGACTGTATTTCAACATTCGTTTCCTCTGTAATCCTCTGTATTCTATTTTATGCATTTAAAAACATTATCCTGAGGAGGAATCTAATGGCATCAACAGGCTACCAGACGAGTCTGTGACACAAAAGCATTAAAATTCCTGTTAAAAACATCATTAATGTTAAATGTAAATGATCTTGAGGGGGCCTTGCCAATATATAAATGTTCTAGAGAAACATTTAGTAATGAAATACAAGGTCAAATTTCACACCAAATTGTAGGAAACACAGTGTCAGGAATGCTGAGATCTAAGCCCAAATCTTCTACAGACTTTTTCTATGGCTTTGCCTTGGATATGTTTTCTATGACTTGGGTCAGGTGTTAATGTGCTCTATTTTATACAATTTTCTCCTCTGAGGAGGTATATCAAAGTCACTCAAAAGGAAGGTTTACCCCTTAAGAACAGAGACATTTTGAAAACAGAAATTTTGACTCAAAAGAGATTGTTCATTTCCTTAATCCTAACATGTGACTGATATTTCGAATGCCTAATTTGTGGGAGATAGTGCTCCAAAACAGCTAAGCATCTGGATAGATCACAGATGGGCAAGGTCACACAATCATTCTAGGTACAAGAAATGTTGGGGATGGTTGACAGCTACTTTCTTCTCTTAGATGATGCCAAATTGGGCCAGCTCATGTAATTCCAGGTGACTGAAGGCTTCCCAGGGACAAATGACCGTAATATCTGTAAGAGAGGAGAAAAGCATATAAACTCATTCTTTTCCACAGACTTAGAAGCTTATGTGTCCATCAGAGAAGGTCTTTCAGAGAGAGTGACGTCTCCAGAGCCTTACTTTGTCTTTTCCCCCACATACTTAGGTTAGCCAGAATGGCATTCTCATCCTCAAATACAAATAGCAAAATGATGTTGGTGTCATGCACAATCATGAATGCAAGCCTCAAAGGTGCACGTCTATGATGGAGGAAGAACATCAAGCCAAGTCCATATTTGAGAATAAAAGTCATTTTTTTCATTTAAAGGTCTGAATGAAAATGAACTCCCTCCTTATTTCCTAATGATATAGATGGATTTTGAGGATGGTGGTTTAAACTTGGTAATTTTGAGGCAACAACTATGGATTCATTTTTAGACTTACAGTCATAGATCTGAAAAGACTTTGAAAGACCACTTGGTCTACTCCCTCTACCTTTAGAGTAGGAGTACTTAACCTGGTGTCCGTGGAGCTCCAAGGGATCTATGGATAGTTTCCAGGAGCTCTCTGAACTTGAATGGGAAAAACACATTACAACTTTATTTTCAATAATTTCTAACAGAAACTTTACCGTTTCTTTCATTTACTTAACAACATTAATCTGAAGTATTCATAAGTTTCACTAGACTGACAAAAAGCTCCATGATCCAAAAAAGTTAGGAACTCCTGCTTTAGAGGCTAAGGCATTACCTCCATGAACAGATGCAGTCAACTAAATCTGGAAAAGTTTAGAAACTTGACTTGTTCAAAGTTTTGGACTCTGTGTCAGAAGAGGAATTTGTATTCCAATGCATTGGTGATATTTACACTTTATTGAGAGCAAAGCCAGAATAAACCTAAGAACCCGAAAGTGAGTTATTCTGTCATAGACCTTGTCCATTAATAAGAATATCTGACATAGAGGACCCCCAAACTAGTTTTGGAAAAAGGGTACAAAAATTCTGTGTGCCCCCTAAAATAAAGAATTGAGAAGATAATTCATTTCTATTTGGTTTTAACAAAGTTTACACATTTTTTTCTCACAACCACCTCATGAGATAGATAGGACATAGATATTATTATATCCATTTTACAGATGAAGGAACTAAGGTTCAGAAAAACTAATTGAGTTACCCATTTTCTTATTGATTGATATAAAATCCAGAGCCCAGGTCTCATGCTCTTTCTATTATTTCACATTTATATAAACCCAGTGGGCAGATAGGTGGTGCAATGACAAGAGCATTGGCCTTGGAATCAGAAAGGCTTTGATTCAAACCTGGCCCTAGACATTTATTGGTTGTGGGAACTTGGATGAGTTATTTAAACTCAGTGTGCCTCAGTTTCCTTAACTGTAAAGTGGAGATAATAACAGCATCTATCTTACTTGGATGTTGTGAGGTTCAAATAAGGTAACCCATGTAAAGCTCTTTGCAAATCTTAAAGTACTATAAAAATATTATTATTATTGCATCATCATTATTATTTCTTAGAAAGATGCATGCTTGAGAAATCAGTAGTGGGATAGTGTTGTTGATCTGATTGTGTGTGATGTTTTTCCTACTTTTCAAATGAGGAAAATTAATATACAATCAAAAAGTCAGAACTAGGATTTACAATAATGGTGATGATGATGATGAATAACATTTATATACTGCTTTAAGATTTACAAAGTGCCTCATATATTAGCTCATTCGATTTAACATTGATTTGGATGTGAGTGCCCTAATTCAAAGTGCAATCTGATATACTGACTCAGATAAGCAGCTGATAAAAAATGCAGACATGCACACTTGCTCTTAAAAATAAAATAGTTCTTATCAACGCCTTATAAACAGTTAATAGGAGAGAATTTTTTAAAAGTTCCTTACAGTTATTGCAAATTTGTGGCTATCTTCATTGAAGCCTAACTTGATTTTCCTTTTTGTTTTTAAAACCCTGACTTTCTGTCTTAGAATCTGTATCAGTTCTATGGCAAAAGTGAAGTAAGGGCTAGGTAATTGGAGTTAAGTCACTTGCCCAAGGTCACACAGTTAGAAAGTGTCTCAGGCTATATTCGAGCCCAGGACCCCCATCTCCAGGCCTGGCTCCTTTTCTATTGAACTACCTCACCCCACCCCCACCCTGATTTTTTTTAATTTAATTTTATTTTTTTAAACATTTATTAATATTCATTTTTAACTTGGTTACATGATTCATGCTCCTACTTTCCCCTTCGCCCCCCCGCACTCCCCCCACCCATGGCCGATGCACATTTCCACTAGTTTTGTCATGTGTCCTTGATCAAGACCTATTTCCAAATTGTTGGTGATTGCATTGGTGTGGTAGTTTTGAGTCCACATCCCCAATCATGTACACCCCGACCCATGCGTTCAAGCAGTTGTTTTTCTTATATGTTTCCTCTCCTGCAGTCCTTCCTCTGAATGTGGGTAGCATCTTTACCATAAATCCCTCAGAATTGTCCTGGGTCATTGTATTGCTGCTGGTACAGAGGTCCATTACATTCAATTTTACCACAGTATATCAGTCTCTGTGTATAGAGTTCTTCTGGCTCTGCTCCTTTCGCTCTGCATCTGTTCCCGGAGGTCTCTCCAGTTCGCCTGGAACTTCTCCAGTTTATTATTCCTTTTAGCACAATAGTATTCCATCACCCGCATATACCACAGTTTGTTCAGCCATTCCCCAATTGAAGGACATCCCCTCCTTTTCCAGTTTGTTGCCACCACAAAAAGCGCAGCTATAAATATTTTCGTACAAGTCTGTTTATCTATGATCTCTTTGGGGGTACAAACACAGCATGG
>NC_058134.1:193279815-193334681 GCF_016433145.1 Gracilinanus agilis
AGGAATACAGATAATTAGATCTCACTGAGGCCCTTAAAAAGGCAAATTTAAAAATTATAAGTTTTCTTTCTTTCCCCTCTGTATCTTATTTACCTTTTCATGTTTCTCTCGATTTTTGTGGTTGGATATCCAACTTTCCATTTAGCCCTGGTCTTTTCTGTGCAAATACCTGGAATCCTTCAATTTTGTTGAATGCCCATACTTTCCCCTGGAAATATATAGTCAGTTTTGATGGGTAGTTGATCCGTGGTTGCAGGCCCAGCTCTCTTGCCTTTCTGAATATTGTATTCCAAGCCTTGCGATCTTTTAGCGTGGAGGCTGCCAGATCCTGTGTGATCCTGATTGGTGCTCCTTGATATTTGAATTGTCTCTTTCTGGCTTCTTGTAAGATTTTTTCTTTTGCTTGGAAACTCTTGAATTTGGCAATTATATTTCTAGCCGTTTTCTTATCTGGATCTAATGACATGGGTGTTCTATGGATCCTTTCAATGTCTATATTGCCCTCTTGTTGTAGGACTTCAGGGAAATTTTGCTGAATTATTTCTGTTAGTATGGAGTCCAGGTTTCTATTAATTTCTGGTTTTTCTGGAAGACCAATTATTTTCAAATTGTTTCTTCTAGACCGGTTTTCTTGGTCTGTCACTCTCTCATTGAGATATTTCATGTTTCCTTCTATTTTTTCAGTCTTTTGACTTTGTTTTATTTGTTCTTGTTGTCTTGAGAGATCATTAGCTTCTAATTGCTCAATTCTAGCCTTTAGGGATTGGTTTTCGGCTATAATCTTTCGGTTTTCGGCTATGATCTTTTGGTTTTCGGCTATAATCTTCTGGTTTTTGGCTATAATCTTCTGGTATTCCTTTTCAATCTGGTCATTTCTGGTGTTCAATTTGCTTATCAGTTCATTTGGTTTCTGAGCCTCATTTTCCATCTGCAAGATTCTACCTTTTAAACTGTTATTTTCTTGCCAGATCTCTTCCATTTTCCTCAAAATCTCAGTTTTGAACTCTTCCATAGCTTGTGACCCGTTTTCCTTATTTGAGGAGGGTCTGGATGCTTGTTTCTTCTCCTCCTCTGTTTACTCAGTTGTCTGGATTTTCTCTGTGTAAAAGTTGTTGAGTGTTAAAGACTTCTTTTTCTTGTTGTTAATCTTTCTCTTCTGAACTTCCTGAGACTGGGTAGCCATCGTTAGCCCAGCAGCTTCTCAGGTTTATCCTTGCGCTCAGGGTCTGTCCGTGGTCTTTTGGCTCCTGAGGTCTGAGTTCTGGTTTTTTCCAAGATCAACCCCCCTGGTGGACCCCCTTGCTTGATCCTCTGCTGGAGGTTTCTTCACAAGTCTCAGGGCGCTGCTTCCACAGTCGTATACCCGTCTGCACTGGTTCCCCACTCAGGGTTTCAGAGCTTTAGCTCGTGGCTGTGTCTGTCTCCACCCACGCCTCCGCCTGTGCCTGAGCTCTGCTCCTGCGCTCAGAGTTTGTGTGCGTTCTTTAGCTTTTTGGGGTCCTAAATCTTGTTGCTCTCAGGAACAGGCCCCGGAGCTGCCATTGACTCGATGGGTGCCCCAAACTTGCTCTATTTCTTTTTAGCTGGCTTCAGAGCTATAGGTGGTGTGCGTGGAGGGGTTGGGGGTGCGGTGGTTGCTCAGCCCGCGATTTAGTGAGATCTGTTTCACCCCTTTATAGCATGGAAATGCCCAGATTCCACGTACCTTCCACGCTGTGCCCTGTTGTGGGCTTCCTCCGTTCGTCTGGACTTGTTTTTATGTCCCCTTGAGGAGTTTTGTGTGTTTTGGTCAGGAGAGGTTAAGAGCTGCTTCTTACTCTGCCTCCATCTTAACCCGGAACCCCCCCCCCAGCCTGATTTTTAAAGTAATTGATAGCCCTTTAATTTCCGTATCTCATTTAAAAATATGTCTCATTATACTCACCTGTTCCAAGACCCTCCATGCCTGGGATGTCATCTCCAAACCTATGAAGTAAGAAAAAAAAGGGATGGGAATGAAATTAGCTGAGATTAAAGGAAAAGGATCTTCAATGGCCTCATCTAGAAATTTTCTCACCTGAAAGGAAAAAAGAGATGGGGGCATGGGAGGGAGGTGAGGTTGGTTTCTTCTTCTTTTTTGTTTCTCTCACATCTATTTATATCTTTTGACTTCTGCAGTGTTCACATATTCTCCCAGATCAAGGAAAAGAAAGCTCAAACAAGTATTCACCAGTGTTTGCTACTGGAAGAGATGTCTAAACACATTTTTATATGGAAATATCACTTGAAATATTTATGAGCTGTAAACGGAAGGTCCACTCTCATTGTCTCTCAATGAGAAGCTGGAGGGCAGGCTCTGCTCCTTTAAAAAGAGAGACGTCCATTTAGCCAATTAAAAATTGAGACAACTACAGCCAGGTGAACATGATATAATGTGCGTTAATGAGAAGGTTGGAGACTGTCAGATGAAGCTTGAAATGGAAGTAGAGGAGAGAAATGGATGGTGGTTAAAAAAAAAAGAAAAGAAATTCCTAAGTATGATCTGAATATTCAGTAAATATTTCCTGATTATTTGGTGAATTAATTTTCAGACCAAGCTGATTTAGGCTAGATGACTATGAGATAACAGTGGCATGTTTTCCTCCACCTTGGATTCAGAAATCTTACCCTTTTACACCTTTCTTAGGAGGCTTGCTCTTGAATTGTCGAGTTTGTCTCTGCTTAAATTTAGGGGGTGCCTTGCGTGGAGTGGTGGGACCTTGGCCTGAGACTGGAGGAGCCAACTTGTTGTTGTCATTCATTTTCAGGTTCCTGGAGGTGGTGACGTATCCCTTTCCAGTGTCTTAACCTACAAGATAATTACAGACAATAAAGAAAATGAAAAAATCAAAGAAGATCCTTAAAGCTTCATAAGAACATGGGATGAAAATACTTTTGTGCTCTCATAGGAAGTTAGGTGACGTTAATACATTTTCAGTAAGGATTTTTGTGGCAATGAGGTAATATTAGAATAATGAGCTAATAAAATTTGGGGAATAAATGTAGTAAGGGAAATTCATTTAGGAAGATAATAGAGCAAAAATACAGAGATTTAGAAATATAGGAAACTAAGATATTTGAAACATTCCAGTGAATTATCATAACCAACTATGACCATAATTTAACTCTGAAATCAGCTTTCTGAGAAGTGTTGCCCTAAAAAAGAAGTAAACAAATATTTAGTAAGTACCTATTATATGCCAGGCAATGTGCTAAGTTCTTTAAACACATCCATGACCCTGGGAGGTAGGTGCTATTGTTATCCTCAATTTATAGTTGGGGAAATTGAGGCAAATAGAGGTTAATTGATTTCCCCAAGGTCCCACATCTACTTAGTGTCTGAGGTAAGTTTTGAATTCAGGTCTTAGTGTCTCTAGGTACAGGCACTCTCTTCACTATTTGGGAGAAAGAATAGCAACCAGATAATAAAAAGAACAGCTGTTGACCTCAGAGACTGATCACCATCAGTCTATTACCCTTAAAGACACCTACATTCATAGGGGATAAGCTTTTAGTCTTCCCATAACCATACAAAAGCATTATCAGCTTCATATCTTTGGGGAATCTTCATTTTTTGTAAGAATATAAAAAGCACTAGGATGGCCTTCTCACAATTAAGAGAAGCAAATGTTGAAATGAACTTTAAAAGGAAGGAAATTGGTGACATAATGAGGTCAGTTGCTAGGATACAAGAACTACAATACCACATCACTTAGTGTGACCAGCATCCCCCTGATAAAAAAGATTTTAAGCAGCTTTGATCCCCTCTTGTAGGAGTCAGATAAATAAATCCTTTTTCTCTTCTTTTCTCTTCAGCTTCCTGATCAATACCCTATTGAATACAATTTTTGTTTCTTTCTGACTGCTTTATTTTACCTATTTTGACCTATTCACACTAAGATGCTTGTGTATATTTTTCTTTGCCTCTCTTTCAGCCTTCCTTCTCTTCCCATGTGGCTCTCACTCTTGTCTTCTTATTACCTTCCTAATAAAATTAGAAAACTTCATTTTTACCTTTAAGGTATTTTTCTTTTATCTTCTGGTTTCCTAGTTAATTGTTTTTCCCCAATATATTATTATCTATTCCTCATCCTCTGCATTCTCTTCTGTCATTTTGCCAAAATATCCTCCTATAAAGGAAGATCTTTGTTACCTTTACTTGTTTATGACCCTTGCAACTACTTCAAGTACTTAAATGTTATTTTCATTGTAGTTATTTAGGCATGCTTTTACCTCTCTAGAACACTGTAACTATGAAGGGAAGGACTCTTTCTAATTTAATCCATGCACAAACCTAGCAGTGCTGCATACATAGTAACAACTTTAAAAATATTTCTTTAATTGAATTAAATTCAAGCTCAAACTCTGATTTTATTTTATTTTAATTTTTTTTAACCTTTACCTTCCATCTTGGAGTCAATACTGTGTGTTGGCTCCAAGGCAAAAGAGTGGTAAGGGCTAGGCAATGGGGCTTAAGTGACTTGTCCGGGGTCACACATCTAGGAAGTGTCTGAGGCAAGATTTGAACCTAGGACCTCCCATCTCTAGGTCTGGCTCTCCATCCACTGAGCCATCCAGCTGCCCACTCAGTCTCTGGTTTTATAACAATATGCAAGCAAAAATCTCAGAATTGGAACCAAAGTGTAAGAAATTTGTTGCTGAATAGCAATGATGGGGAACATGGAGAGGTGTTCACTTTATCTTTTTAGACTTTAATGGGTTTTTGTATGATTTGTGACCCCTTCACAGCTGTGATTCTTTCTCTGTGTTCTTTGTTTGAAACCAGTATATAATAAACTCAAAACTCTATGAAGTTGGAGCAGCTATGGGCTAACCACTAGTCTGGCTATTTTCAGTTTTCTCTTTCTGGTCTTTTCAATCCAACACCATTAAACGCAACTCAGGACCCCCAAAAATATAGAGCTGGCTCTCTATAGATGAGTGCTTGGGAATAGAAATACAAATAAAAGAAAGCTAGTCCCTGCCATCAAGGACCTAAAGAAGGAAAGAGAGTGCTCAAGAAGGAGGTGAAAATGTGAAGGGTGGAGAAAAAGTACTTGAGTGTGGTCATGGTGACAAAATTTAGAAAATAAGAAGTAAAGCCAGAAGACGTGGACCCTTCCTCAAATAGAAAGTTTAGGAAGAATTCATCAATGGGAGGAGACAGAGAGAGGAGTCTTCCAAGGTGAGAAGGTCTACAGGAACAGAAGAAACTTTTAGAGTGAGAAGGCAACTGAGGCATGATGCTGAAGTTTAGGAATCTGATGAAGAGTTAGGTGAGAAATGAGACTAGAATGTTTTATTTTTTATTCATTTTTTATTTTTTAGAAAAATTTTCCATGGTTCCATGATTCATGTTCTTTCTCTAACCCCCTCAAAATACCCCCCCAATAGCTGATGTGCATTTCCACTGGGTTTTACATGTGTCATTGATGAAGACCTATTTCCATATTATTGATAGTTGCACTGGGTTTAGAGTCTACATCCTAAATCATACCCTCATCAACCCATGTGTTCAAGCAGTTTTTTTTTCTTCTGTGTTTCCATTCCTGTAGTTCTTCCTCTGAATGTGGGTAGCATTCTTTTCCATAAATCCCTCAGAATTGTCCTGGGTCATTGCATTGCTGCTAGTACAGAAGTCCATTACATTCAATTTTATCACAGTGTATCAGTCTCTGTGTACAATGTTCTCCTAGTTCTGCTCCTTTCACTCTGCATCAATTCCTGGAGGTCTTTCCAGTTCACATGGAATTCTTCCAGTTCATTATTCCTTTGAGCACAATAGTATTCCATCACCAACAGATACCACAATTTGTTCAGCCATTCCCCAATTGAAGGTCATACCCTCATTTTCCAGTTTTTTGCCACTACAAAGAGTAGTTTGATATGTACAAAAATATTTTTAGCCGCACTCTTTGTAGTGGCAAAAACTAGAATGAATTATTAAAGGAACAGTTAGCTAACATCTAGAAAAGGAAGCAGTGATCAGTAAGAGCCATCATGGTTTCATCAAGAAGCAGTTATGCTAGACAAATCATATTTCCTTTTTTCTAGTTATTTTGATCAGAAGAATTTTATAGATATAATTTACCTAAATTTTAATATAATGTATTGTCTCTTCTTATTCTTGTTGACTAGCTTGTGGAGAAATCTGGGCTCCTCTACAGTTCTAAGAATTTAAATCTCTGAATGGTCAGATCCAATGAACAGTCATTAGTGACTCAATGGGACCTTGGAAAGAGGTCTACAGTGGAGTGCCCAAACAATTTGCTCTTGGCTCTGAACCACTGAACATTTTAAAAATCAATTACTATTTTACTATAATAGTATACAATTTTACTGTAATAGCATAACAAATTTGCAGATAATAGTAATAACTAATAATAATAATAGCTAATATGTAATGCTTACTATGTGCTAGGCACTGTGCTAAGGACTTTACATGTATTATGCCATTTGATACAATAACCCTGGCCATATAGCCAGTATGTTTAGGGGTAGGACTTGAACACAGGGTTTCTTGATTCTGGTTGGTTCTCTATGTATTATTCTGTACTGTCTCTCAAGATGAAACTTAATGAAAACGCTAAGGATTAAAATATAAGGGTGTGATTTTTGACAGCATTTTAATTAAATAGATTATACACTTCATATTAGTCAATAGCAAGATAGAGCACCTAACTAAATAAGCTCTTATACTACATTATGAGAGGTAAAGTGTTTAGAATTAAGGAGATAGTAGAATAGTTTTTGTGTTCTCTGCCCTGGACAGTACATGTCAGTTGTGTTCAATTCAAAGAAGTATGCTTTGAGAAGGGAAAATTATCAACATTAGGGCATAAAAAAGAGAATGTCCAAAATGGTGAGGTATCTTAATATCATGCCAGATGAGGATTGATTGAAACTGGGGAATTTAAGATGGAGGAGACAGGGGGACAGGTTAGCTGAATTCAAATATTTGAAGGGCCATCATGTGCAAGAGGTTCCATGTTTGTTCTGCTTGGCTCCAAGAGGGAAAACATTCTATCTCTTTATGTTTATAGAGAATTGCTTTTAGAAAAGAAATCATGCAAGGCCATCCTCTTCAACACTGTCTACATTTCCTCTCATACACCACATTACTTCTTGTTTTGTGCTGCCAGGCATAGACTCTTTGGCACCATCTATAAACAACCTCTCCTCTTTAAAGTTCACTCCGTAAAATTTATCAACCAAAATGGATCAGGGTGGTTTTTGTGTACTGGCCTCCAGGTAACTCTCTTCTTTTTCTAGTTCAGTTCCTGACTTCTCCTTTTCAACTCCAACTTTATTCAAGGAGACTTGAACATCCATGCCATTGCTCCCTCAACCCTCTTAGTTCCTTAGGCTCCTTAATTCCCAAAACCTACTTCTGCAAGTCCATTCTGGCTATCACAGGCTTGGACATAGTCTCAAATCTTGCTATCAACTCCACATGTTCTACTTCCATAGTAAAAAAAAAAAAAGAAAAAAAAAAACGCAAACCACACACACACATATTCCTTTATTGGACCTTCCAACTCTTTATGTTTTACCTCTCCTAAACATCTTTTTCATCCTCATCATGATTTCCAATCACTTTCCCCCTCCATATGTTCCCAGGGCACTAGCCCTGTTCTAATTTCACTTTCCTTCCTTTCCAACCAAAATCAGTTTTGTTCTCTCTACTTTGAAACTTCCTGGCACCTTGTCCTGTTCGTGACTTGCCAAAACCCACTCCTGGATTACTTTTAACATATACCTCCTCTGCTTCTACTCACATGGAAGAAGTCATGCAACCAAGTTTACTGAGGCCATTACAGATTTGTTATTTGCCTTATTGGGTATTCCCTGCAGCAAGGCAATCCATTTATTCTTCCATAATCTATTCCCCTAAGCAAAACTCATTTTCTCTGCCTGGAAACTCATCCCTCTGCTGAACATTCCTATTTCTGTCAAGGATACCACCATTCCAACCTCTCAGAGTCATAAAGTTGGTGTTATCCTCAATTCCTCACTCTCCCAAATACTATCAACTGCCAGATCTTGCCATTTTTATCTCTAGAACTTTTTACTCATTCACTTTTGTTTGCTTGCTTTTTTTTTAAATCCTTAACTTCTGTGTATTGGCTCCTTGGTGGAAGAGTGGTAAGAGTGGGCAATGGGGGTCAAGTGATTTGCCCAGGGTCACACAGCTGGGAAGTGTCTAAGGTCAGATTTGAACCTAAGACCTCCCTTCTCTAGGCCAGACTCTCAATCCACTGAGCTACCCAGCTGCCCCACTCATTCACTTTTCACTGTTTGGACAGTCACCACTTTAGCTCAGGTCCCCACCACCTCTCACCTAGGCAACAACAACTCTTTTCTTGTGCTTCCTGCCTCCTGTGTCTCCTGACCCTAGTCCATCTTCCTCATAACTGCCAAAGTGATCTTTCTTTAAGAATAGATCTGACTATATTATTCTACTCAGTAAACTTCAGTAGTTTCCTATTACCTTTAGAATCAAATGCAAACTCTTTTGTTGGACTTCCAACACCATTCACCACCTATTCTAGGATCATGATATTTTACTACCTTTTTTTTCATTCTTAAAGTCCAGTCAGGTTGGCTAACTTCCTGTTCTTCCCATAAGTACTCCCTCTCTCATCTCTGTGCCTTTAAAAATGACATCCATAATGTCTGGAATGCATTCCCTCCTCATCTCTAAATCCCTTGTATCCCTTGAGATTCAATTCAAGCAATGCCTTCCATAATGAAGCCTTTTTCTAGTTCCCCTAACTGCTAATATCATCTCTCTCTAACTACCTTGTATTTGTTTTGCTTTTATTCTCTCTGCATTTATTCCAAATAAATACACACATATTTGCCTCATTTGAATGTAAACACCTTGAGAATAGGGCTGTTTCCATTTTTTTCTTTGTCTCCCCTGTTCATAGTACAGTGTCTGTCACATATCAAGATTTTAATAAATTTTTGCTTCGGCAACACTTGCAATGTGTGAGAAATTAAGATAGCCTTCTTTAGGTTTAATGTAAGGAAAAACTTCCTAACAATTAGAATTGCCCAGAGGTGAAATGGGTCAGCTTGGAGAATAGCAAATTCTTCTTTTTGGAGGCTTGTGTTGTGAATGCAATTTATGTAGGGATATGAGAACAGAAAGAATATTGGACCCTCTTATTAGTCCTGCTGTCCCCACCACATAGTAAATACTTGCATGGCATGAGCAAAGGAGAGAGAGATGGAAGATAAAATTCTGTCTAGTGGAGTATCCCTGGATCACAGCACTTGAGTGCTTCTTTTGAGTCCTATTTCCAAAAGACAATGTCTCAGTTGGGAAATGAGAGGAGAAGCACTGAGTAATCAAAAGCAGGGTCTGTATCTCAGCTCTAAATCATGGCTCACAAGACTAGATTATTCTTATACCTGAACCCTTCTGCAAAGATCTCCTGACCCTATCACCTCAAGAGAAAAAGTTATAAAACCACACAGATTGACTTTAGTAAATTCCTCAGGGAGCAAGCCCATTTCTTATACTGCTGAAAAAAATAGGAACACCAATTCCTCGCCTAACCAAGTATCACCATTTTGCTCCACCACATCACTAGAAAAAACTCTTGTCTTCAGCAGCTCTGGTGACAGAATGAATGACAACATGAGAAACAGCAATGGGTAGCACAAGACAGCTTGATGACCATACATCCTAGGAACGATATTTTTGACAGAGCCATTGTTCGAGCATATCTCCAATTTGATAAAAATCCAAAGGAAATTTAGGAACTCCCAGATCTTTGGAGGAAACTTGATTTTAATTCCTTCAATCTTTTCAGAATTGTAGAGAATCTTTCATCTACTCTAGCCGTTCTGAGAGTTCTGAAATATGGGGAGCCCCTAGCCAGACTTGTTAGCCTAAACTATATCAGTGACTCCAGGACACTCTAAACAGGGGGATATGGGACAAGAGCATAAACCAGAATCCTCCTTAATTGTTCACAACAGGATGGCATTGCTAAGGGGCTCTACCTAGCTAAACACATCAAGACTTAAGAGTCAAAATATGATCATAAACTATCTATCCAAAAAAGATACTTTCTACTTTCTTCCTCTTCTCTAAATGCTATTTCCGTTGGCTCTTCAAACAGTGACCACAATGTTTTAATTTTTTTTACTTTATAATTACACTTCCCCATTTTCTTATGTTTTTAAAATTTGCTATAAAACTTGGATGGTGAACCTTCCTGGATATGAATTTGACATCTCCATTTCATAAGGCAATTGATTAATTACTGTTGAAAGAATCAGGTTTGGAGACCCAGGAGCAGAGCCAAGTTAATCTCTGAATCTTCTCTCAAGGTAAAAGGCAGTCACCTGGGGTGATCAAGTAATCTCTTAATCCACTGATGTCAAATTGAACTGCTGATCTTCTTTCGAAAATCTTTCTTCAAGGAAGAGTCAATGTGCAATGTAATCTTCTCTGCCTTACAATTCAGGTCAGTCAGAGGCATCAGGGAAAAGCTGAGACTTCTTGTCATTCAATGCTCCCTTCGGCATGCCCCAAAATATCTTAAAGATTCTGGAGCAATTCCCTGGATAAGAAGTATCAAAACTGGCAATAGCCCTTCAGAAAGAAATATGATAACTATGCTTTCTAGCTACTTACCCTAATTTCCTCATGAAGCCACAAAGAGCTCTCTGTTGGCTGCTTTGAACAATTACTACCCAAACTGTCACTCCTCTTTCCTTTCCTGAGATAAATTAGGTATAGAAAAAATAATAATAACACATGGTAAGGGGGGAGGCTTCGGTGCAGAGTCACTATATACTCAGCTAAAAGAAATAGAAGTTTATATTTTGCAAAGCACAATGTAAGGGAAGTTGTTTTTAAAAAATAGTGTTATGTAGAAACAAAGAATTGCTCTTGTATAATTCTAATAATCCTGGATCCCAGTTTCTATTTCCTGTTCCTTAAATGCAAAGATAGATGCAAGATTCTCTTACTTTCTCAATGAGGAAAATAGGAATGTAGGAGGAGAGGCAAAATCTTCTCCATTGGAGGGTGGTAGGGAGCTGAAAGTGTCACTTGGGGTTATTATGGAGAACCAAACACTCTCAATAAATAACTGGAGAAAAGTCCCAAACCAATAGCCACTAAACAAAAACAAAGAGAACCAGGAAGGACCTGACTTTAGGAAGAAACAAGCAAACCTTTTAAATTCAGAGAGAGAAAGTTCACCTCCATCATAATGTATTCCATTTCCTTTCTCCTTTCTCTTCCTTCCTGTACTCACTTCAGATTTTTAAATAACCATTCTGATGATAGTAGGAAAGTTCAGCCATATAATGATATGATTTACTATAGAACAGAAGTGAGAAAAAAGGCAAGTTCTCCTTGATTCTACCTAAGTTTAGTAAGTTAGGCAAATAAAAGGTCCTCAGGAGGAACTCAAAGAAACATAGGGAGACGTATGTGAACTGATGTGGAATAAAGCAAAACAGATCTAATACTTCAATTATAATAACCAAAGATGAATCCAAACACAAGATGAGAAAACTAATTTCAATAAACATTTAAAATTAAGCACCTACTATGTGCCAGGCCCTATGCCAAGTGGCAGGGATACAAAAAGAAGCAAGAAATGGACCCTGCCTCCAAGAAGCTTACAATCTCCCATTGATCTTTGCAGAAGAGACATACCATGAGCATAGAGCAGTTCATGTCAGCTTAGATTAATGTGTTGGTTAGTTTTGCTAAATTTTTTTTCTCTTTTTCATCCTTGCATTACAATTTGTATAAGAGAAGGGGACTGATATATTTGGAAATGAAGGTAATGTGAAAGGAAATTCTAAATAACATTAAAAATATATGTATACATGGATACATTCAGTGGCTACAATTGTGTATATGAAAAGAACATTAAAATCAAGCTGCTCATAAAATGATATAACAACCAATTTTGGCCTCAGAGAAGATTAAGGAAGCACTTCCTTCCTTTTGATAGAGACTATCAGAGGGTTTCACACACTACCAGAGAGTCATTTAATAAGCATAAATTAAAGGCTTACTATGTGTCAAGTACTTTGTTAAACACTGGACAAAAAGCCACTTTGTAAATGATTTTTTCTAATTCACATGGGGAAGGGATAGAATAAGCATTTGACATATATAGTGCTTCCTCTGTGCTGAGCTAAGTGTCTTACAAATATCATCTTATTCGATCCATACAACCACCTCAGGAGAAGTTGTTATCCCCATTTTACAGTTGAAGAAACTGAGACAAATGGAGGGTAAGGGTCGTGCCCAAGTTCACACCAACGGTAAGTGTCTGAGACCATATTTAAACTCAGAACTCCAACTGGTATTCTATCCATTTTACTACTAGAAAAGTTCGTTTGGTTGGGGGAAGGCAGGATTTGGAAATCCCTATGATATAAAAACAAAAGACTTCAGTAAAAGTAAAGGAACCAAAGAGATGAAAATAAAATTTCCTTATTATCAAGCAGGAAAAGATAGTAGAGATACACTTTAAGGAGTATATATATTTTCTTAATACTGAGGACAAAAACGGTCCCCTTTTTCACAGACTGACTTTGTTTTCTATAAGGTTTTAAAGCTATCTCCCTCTTTATTTCCTCCAAGTCCTGCTTAGGCAAATACTCTAAAGCCTCATTCCTGCGAGATACTCACAGTGCTAAATGGTGTTCCTGGAAGTCTTCTGATTGCTTCTTCCCTCTGAATGTGAAAAGGCTATTTGAGTCCAGCTTCATCCGATTGAAATACCCTCATGCTTGCTGTCTAATCACCACATCATAGGCTCAAAGCCCTGTGGCCAGCTGTTGAGTAGAATGAAGAAGTGGGATCCTTATTCAGCCTGAAATAGGTTTAGGAGATTACAGATAATACTCTTACCTAAATGAGTTCTCTCTTTTTTAAGGGAATATTTATTGATCCCATGTAAGAACATGAACATATCACCTCTGCTTCATTTTGATTCATTAGTAACCAAAAGACAGATTTTGCTTCTAGAGCCTTCTTTTCTTCCCTCCCCTTCTTTTCAGGAGGTCTAGGGAGAGAGATCTGGAGCAGGGCATGCTCTGACAGCCAAGGAATCTAAGCACTGAGACAAGTACAGTGGAGAGTCTGATTTTTCTTTCTCCTTCCTCTCAACTTAACTCAGCAAATACATATCAAGCTTCCATTTTGTCCAAGGCACTCATCAATAAGGCATGAGTTTGTTTTGTAGATCACAAGGACAAAGCCAAAAACACTCTCTCCTAATAGACCAGGACAAAAAGAAATCAGGAGATATACCTCAGGAGAAGAATCCTCTGAGAACTGGTAAATAAGAAATTGGTTTGTTTGCTGATTATTGCTGGCTCCTCCAAAACTCAAGAGATGATGGGAAAGCAGCCAGACAACGATTCTCTAGATTCTAAGGTCTGTTACATAAGCCTTAAGTACTTCCAGCTGAAAAAAATCCTAGTTTCATTTGAACATACTTTTATACTTTTCCAAGTGTTTTTACATGCATTTTCTCATTGGACTCCCACAATGGGTCCATGAATTAGATAATAATCATTGTCATCATAATAGAGCTACTCTATAACGGAAATCAAGTAAGTCTTTCTTCTCCCTTCATGCACTGGGGACTTCAGAGATAAAAGAAGTGAAATGCTTTTGTATATGACTGACAACACAAGCTATAAGGAAAGATAAATATAGAGTGCCTGTGCATAAGGACCTCAAGACTGTCCTGAAGGCTGCACTGTAATAGTTTTTCATGCCTCCTTACATGTTCCACCTCTCTTTTCTCTTTTCTCTCAGTGCAAACCTCTTTTTCACCCTTTACATATTTTTGCATATTATATCCTAATCAGCTTACTCTCATACCCTCTATGTCTACTTCTTCTAACTGCTCTAATACTAATAAAAAATTTAAGAATAACAAATATCATCTTTCCACATAGGAACATAAATGGTTTGACTTCATTGAATCCCTTCAATTTTCTCTTTCTTATTTACCTTTTTAGGCTTCTCTTGGGTCTTGTGTTTAGGCATCAGATTTTCTGTTTAGGTCCAGTCTTTTCATCAGAAATGCTTAGAAATCTTCTATTTTATTAAATGACTGTTTTCCCCCTGAAAGAAGATACTCAGTTTTGCTGGGTAGGTGATTCTGGGTTGTAAACCTAGTTCTTTTCCTTCTAGAATATCATATTCCAAGCCTTCCAAGCCTTTAATGTGGAGGCTCCTAAGACCTGTGTTATCCTGATTGTATTTGAATTGTTTCTTTCTGACTCTTGCAGTATTTTCTCCTTGGCTTGGGGACCTCTTAAATTTAGCTATAATATTCCTGGGAGTTGTCATTTGGGGATTTATTTCAGATGGTGATCTGTGGATGTTTTAAATTTCTGTTTTGTCCTCTTATTTAAGAATATCAGAACAATTCTCTTTGATAATTTCTTGTATTATAACATCCAGGGTTTTTTTTTTATCATGCTTTCAGGTAGTCCAATAATTCTTAAATTATCCCTTCTGGACCTATTTTCCAGATTTTTTTTCAATAATGGATTCCACTTTTTCTTCTTTTTTTTCTTCTTTTGATTTTGCTTTTTTGTTTCTTGATGTCTTATGAAGACATTAGCTTCTAGTTGTCCAATTCTAATTTTTAAGGAATGATTTTCTTCCATGAACTTTTCAATCTTTTTTTTTTAATTTGGCCAATTCTGCTGTTATTTTCTTCTACCAGTGCTTTCATTTCTCTTCCACATTTTTCCTCTCTGTATTGGATTTTGAAATCCTTTTTGAATTCTTCCAGAGCCTGAAATCAATTTATATTTTTCTTTGAAGTTTTGTGTGAAGCTGCTTTGTTTTCAATGTTCCCTTCTATAGCTGTACTTTACTCTTCTTTATCTCCATAAAAATTTTCTATGGTTTAGTGCTTTTTTTAATGTTTGCTCATTTTCCCAGCCTTTTTCTTAACTTTCACTTTTATCTTAAAGGTAGTTTAAGAGAATGTCCCTTCTACTCTGAGAGCACAGCCTTAACTCTATTTCTGGATTTCTGCAAGCTTCTGTTCTTCCAAGGTGGTATGGTGGTTTATGGTGTAGGACAGTGATGTGACGTTCTCTGCCTAACTTTCAGGTTCTTCTCTGCATGAAAGTTGTCTCACTTTGTCTCTTTGATAGTTCTTTCACCCCAGTATTCCTTTTGAAGCATTATTTTGAGGTTGGTTGGAGAGGATTCTCATAGTGATTCTGGCTTTCCCTGCTTCTACTCCACCATCTTGGCTCAACCCCCTGAATGAAATTCCAAAATAGGTTTATTTAAGTAACCTGAAAGGAAATTTATATTTTTGTATTTCCATTTCACTTAAATTGTCTGTTTTACTGGCATATAATTAGGCAAGATAACTCCTAATAATTGCTTTTTACTGTCATTTTCATTAGTAACACATTCACCTTTTTTCATTTTGATACCAGTAATTTGATTTTCTTATTTCTTTTTTAAAATAAGAATAACCAGTGATTTATCTATCTTATTGGGTTTTGAAGAATAAAACCACTTCCTAGAAACTTGAAGGAAGAAGAAAAATAGGATAAATTATACCACATACTACTATAAGAAGGGGAGAAAGAGAGTGCTAATAGGTAATATTTAAACCTTACTCTCAGTGGAACCAGTCCTGAGAGGAAAGAGCAATCAGATCTATTGGAGTATAGAATTCTACCTTACCCTATAGGGAAGTTAAGAGGGAAAAATTAAGGGGGGGCAGGGAATATTAAAAGGGAGGCAAAGATAGGGGGGCACATTTAATATACCTTAAAGAAAAATAAGAGGGGAATAAGAAGGGAGGAGGTAGGAAGGAAAGGAAAATAAGGGTGGGGATTAGGGGGACTGATTAAAATCAAAACACTGGTGTAGAAGGAAATAGTGAAAGAAAAAAGGGCAAGACTAAAAGAGAAAATCAAAATGATGAGGAAAACATAGGCAGTAATCATAACTCTGAATGTGAATGGGATGAACTCACCCATGAAAAGGAAACAGTTAGCAGAGCGGATTAGAAACCAAAATCCTACTATATGTTATCTACAAGAAACACACATGAGTCAGGTAGACACACACATGCTAAAGGTAAGAGGCTGGAGCAAAATTTATTGGGTGTCAACTGAGAAAAAGAATGCAAGATCACAATCACTATATCTGACAAAGTCAAAGTAAAAATATGTCTGATTAAAAGAAATGGGGAAGGTAAAAAACCAGCTCCTAGTTTTATTTATTAGTTCAACTTTTTAAAACTTTCAATTGCATTAATCTCTCCTTTGATTTTCAGGATTTCCACTTTATAATTTAATTGGGGATTTAAAATTTATTCTTTTTTCTAGCTTTTTCCCCCATTGCATATTTAATTAACTGATCTGTTCTTTCTGTCTTTTACTGATGTACATATTCAGAGATATACATTTTCCCCTTAGTACTGCTTTGGCTATATCCTACAAATTGTGATATGTTATCTCATTGTTATCATTACCTTTAATGAAATGATTTTTTTTATTTGTTCTTTGGCCCACTCATTATTTAGGATTTGATGACATTTTCTAATTAGTTTTTTTTAACCCTTACCTTCCATCTTAGAATTAATACCAAGAATTGATTCTAAGGCAAAAGAATGGTACGGGCTAAGCAATAAGGGTTAAGTGATTTGCTGAGGATCATATAGCTGGAAAGTTTTGAGGCTAGATTTGAACCCAGGAGCTCCTGTCTCTCTAGACCTGGCTTTCTATCCACTTAGCCACCTGACTGCCCTTTCCAAATAGTTTTTAATCTATGCTTCCTTCACCCTTTATTGAATGTAATTTTATTTTGCTATTATCTGGAAAGGATGCATTTAATATTTCTGCTTTCTTGCATTTAGTTGTAAGGATTTTATGCTCTATTACACAGTCAATTTTTGTGAAAGTATTATGCAGACCTGAGAAAAAGATATATTTCTTTCTATTTCCATTCAATTTTCTCCAGAGGTCTATCATATCTAACCTTTCTAAGATTATATTCATCTTCTTCACTTCTTTGTTATTTATTTTATTGTTAGATTTATCTAGCTGTGAGAGTGGAAAGTTGAGGTCTTCTATTAGTATAGTTTTACTATCTATTTCCTCTTATAATTCATTTAACATTTTCCCTAAGAATTTGGATGCTATGCTATTTAATTCATATAGACTAAATATTGATATTACTTCATTTTCTTTGGTGCCTTTTAGCTAGATGCAGTTTCTCTGCTTATCTCTTTTAAGTAGATCTATTTTTTGTTTTGTCTGACATCATAATTGCTACCCATGATTTTTTACTTCGGCTGAAGCAAAGTGGAGCCTTTTCCTGTCCTTTATTCTAAGTATGTATGTATATGTGTATATGTGTGTTTCAAGCATGTTTCTTATAAACAATATATTGTTGGATTCTGGTTTATAATCCTTTCTGCTACATACTTTCATTTTACAAGTAAATTTATCCCACTAACATTCTATCTACACAATAACTCTGTAATTCCTTCCATCCTAATTTCTTCTATTTATCCTTTGCTCTCTTTTTACCCCCTGTCCTCAAAAGTTTGTTTTGCTTCTGATCACTGTTACCCTTAATCTGCCCTCCATTTTATCATAATGCCACCTCTTTCTCTTGTCTCCTTCCCTTCCTACTTCCCTGTACACTAGGATAAATTTCTATACATAATTGAGTATATATACATATATACTTACATGTGTTCTTCCCTTCCTTTCCTCTTACCCTCTTAATTGCCAATTCAAACTTCCTTTTCTCAGTCCACATCCTTTTTGAGATCTCTGTGGCCTTTGATACTATTGATCATTCTCTTATCCTTGATATTCTCATCTCTCTAAGTTTACTCTCTCCTGGTTCTCCTCTACCTATTTGACAACTTCTCTTTTTTCTTTGTTGGATATTTATCAATGTCACATCACTAATTATTACTTTACTTGGTGGTTTAATCCATTTCCATGGTTTCAATTCTCTTCTCTATACAGTTGACTCTCAAATCTATTTATCTGACATTAACCTCTGACTTCCAATCATGCATCTCTACTTGCCTATTAGGCATCTTGAACTCTGCTCTTTTCCCTATGCCTTTTTTTAAACAAGTATCTTCAATTCCCTTTCCCCTCCATATGCTTCAAAATGAAATTACCTGATGTGCCAGTCCTCGTGGAAAAGTTGGTATTGTATTTTCCCAGACCACAATTTTCTCTTCAGCATAAGTCTCCAGACAATGCCACCATCCCCTAAGGTTAGTGTGGTGTCACTTCTTTCCCACTTGGAAAGACTCTTGTATGAGAGATGAAGTTCTGGGTTCTAGTTCAGGCTCTGCAACTAACTAGCTTTCTGACTTTAAATAAGTCATTAAATTTTTTTGACTTTGGCTTTCTTATCTGTAAAGTGAGTGGCTCAGACTTGATGATACCTAGGGTCCTCTGAATTTAAAGTTGGATGATCTATTAATCAATCAACAAGCATTTTTTAAACAATTGCTATTTGGCAGGCATTATGCTGGGCTCTGGGGACACAGATGAAAAATGAAACAGTCCCATGAATCAATTCTACAAAAATTTTGTGCATTTTTATGTACAGAACAAAATATTAGATAAAGCAGTCACTAAAAATTGGTAAAACTAGTAAAATTTTAAATAAGGTGGCATTGGAACTGAAGCTTGAAGGACTCAATCAATCAACAATCAAATCAATAGGCATTAAATAATGCTCATTGGGCTGGGCTCTGGGAGCACAGATGGAAAAGTGAGAGTCCCTGACCACAAGGGGCTTATATTCTACTAAAATTTCATGCATTTTAAACATATACCAAACAAAATAAGCAATATCTGAAGAAGGGGGGAGGGTTAAAAAACAACAACAGGAAAATCAGGAAAGACCTCTTGAATACGGTAGCATTTGAACTGGGATTTGAAGGAATCAAGTCAATAAGCATTTGCTAAGGAAGCCAGATGGCTCAGTGGATAGAGCCAGTCCTAGAGAGGAGTTCTGAGTTCAAATATGACCTTAAGACTCTTCCAAACTATGTGACCTTGTACAAGTCACTTAACCCCAAGTGCCTAGCCCTTTACTGCTCTTCTGCCTTGGAATGGATATTTAGTATTAATTCTTGAGACAGAAGGTAAGGGTTTTTTTTTAATCTGCTATGCTATGGACTTACTAAGTACCAGGCATTGTGCTAAACATTTAGGATACAAAGACAGAAAGAAAATAGTCTTTGCCCTCAATGAGCTTGCCTTTTTAGGTATTGTATGTTCTTCTCTTAATATGTATGTTTTGTTGCCAGACAGCCCATTTGCCTATCAAGGTAAGAGCCTGGTTAATTCCAACTCAGGCCTGACTTGTGTAGTTCTGGCCAAATCATAGTACCACTTTGCCTCAATTCACTTATCTCCAAAATCAGGAATGCCTGCTTTGTGATAAACATGATGCCAGGTATCAGGGACAAATGCCGTAGTGAAAGTCCTAAATCTCAAGCACCTTATGTTGTCCTGGGGTGACACAACATGTTCACAGATAAGTAAATAGAACATGTACACACAATCAGCCCAAAGTGAATGGGAGAGGGAGCACTCTTTGGGGAAGATCAAGAAATGCTTCTTATATAGGAGGTCGCCCTTCAGCCAACCGTTCTAATAGGCAGAGGGGAGAAGGAGAGATTGAATTGTAGGCAGGAGGCACATAGCCTGAGCAAAAACACAAAAGTCAGAAGTTGAATGCTATTTACAGAGAATAGCAAGTAATCTAGTCTACCTGAAAAGTAGAATGCATACAGAGGCATGTAATTTATAATAAATCTGGAAAAGTCTGGATCCAAATTGTAAAAAGCTTAAAATTCCAAAAGTAGGAGTTTGTATTTTCTTCAGAGGTGAGGGGGACCCAACCAGTAACTCTTTTTAAAAGTAACAATAATAATAATTAATCTTTATATAGAGCTTTAAAGTTTTGCAAAATACTTTATGTATGTTATTTCACTTAATACTCAAAACAATGCTATTATTATCTCCATTTTAGGAAACTGAGGTTCAGTGATTTGACCAGGGTCATCCACCTAATAAATTTCTGAGCCAGGGTTTTCATATCAGTGCTTCCTGACTCCTAGTCCAACACTAACTCTTCACCCTGCATACTGACTAAAAGAAAATATATTGAGTTCCATTTTTAAAAAGTTGTGCTTGAGATACTTATGAGCTATGCAGAGGAAAATACTCATCAAGCATCTCAAAATGAAGAACCAAAAGAAAGTAAAGGAAGAGAGTTATCTATATAGAGATAAGAGTTGGATCCATGGAACTGATGAGATCCCAGGAGCAACATAGAAAGAAAAGAAAAGACTTTCTGGACCCTTTGGCCAAGAGCAGATCCTAGTAGTACATCATGAATAAGAAACAGAGTACAGTTGTTTTACCTATAAAGGAGAGTAGAAAGATCAGTCTTTCTGGAAAGATTTCTGAGAAATGTCAGAAAATAACAGAGAGAAGACAATCCTGAAAGAGGGACTGATCAAATATGAAAGGCAGGGAAGGATGAAGATTGAATTCAGGGTCCACATTCTTCCAGTTAGATAGGAAAACAGAATTAAGTAGCTAAGAGAAGGAAGTCAGTTGGGGCCAGGAATTAAGTTATTAGCACATTAGATGTTTTAGAAGCTGCTTAGACAGGTGGTAAATCTCCAGTCTTCTCTATGTTTCAGAAAAGTCAACAATGTATTCTTAAAATACCAGGGAGAAGAAAATCAGCATCACATTTTTTTCAGACCCTGAACTCGCACTGAACTGACCTACTCAAACTTACCAGTGCAAAATGTAGTTTGGAGAGGATCATCAAATGGAAAATTTTGGGAGCAAATAAATGTTAAATAATGAAGCTTGATCCAAAAGAAAGAGGAGAAAATATGTTCCCCTCCTTTCTTTTCAGTGCTGGAGAACCATGGGTTGTGGAACTTTGCATATACTGTCAGATTCAGGGAATCTATTTGTTACTTGTACTGTACTGACTTTTTTCCCTTTCTTTTTTTTTGTTGGTCTTTTTTTCAAGGAACTGCTCTTAGGAGGAAAGGAAGAAAAGGGGACATGTTTAGAAATGAAGGTAATGTAAAAAGATTATCGATGTTTTAAAAAAGAGTTAATGAAATGTGTTAAGATGTTTAGACTGTTTCCAATCTCATTTATTTCTTTCTTTACTCACTTTTAACTCCACCATGAAACTTAGAGAAGATAAAACATCTTATCCGTCGATGGTTATTGAATGTTCAACTGACACATATCCCCAGGCTAACAGATCTATCTGAATCTATATGCAAAAACTTAATAGACAAGAATAAATACCCTTAATGTCTAATACACTAAACACGTACAAATATGGAAACTTGTAACAATTATCTTTAATTTCTTTTCCTCTTAGAATTTATGAACCGATCTTCCCATTCCACTTACTTCTTATCTCTTAGGGCAAATTATGTCAATTAGAGAAAGGCAAAAGAGGGAGAGAGTGTTTAAGAAGGCAAAGAGATGGAGAATGTGGAAATAAGGCTCTGAGGGAGATTCAACAAGAGAAGAAAGAAGAGTCAATGACCTGCTTTGAGTGTCAGGCCAAAAGCCAGGTTTTAGATTTTTTTTGTTGTTTCTTTGGTAGCTCTCAGTTGGTTTCACTTTCATGTTCTCCCACCCTGCATTTCCTTAGTATGTAAATGCTTGTACATTTATGTCTAATTTAAGTGTCTATTCCTCAATGTGGGTGGAGAGAGTTTCCATACTATAAGTCCCTGACACTCATAAAAATCAGTCTCTAATGCAGAAAAAGGATGCATTACTATGTGCCTAATGCTATGCCCAACACTAAGAGACACAGCAATGGTTTCTGCCTTCCAGAAAATTATCATCTAGTATAGGAGATACTTGAAATAAGTAGTGAATAGCATGACAGAATTTCATGCTAGATTCTGTGATAGAAATTCAAAGGGGAGGAAGAGCAATATAGCCATAGAAGGATATTGAGGAGCCAAGGATGAGATGGGATCTGAACTTTGTAGCTGCTTTAAGTTCAGTTCAGTGGGGGCACTCTAAAACTTCATTACTTTAAGGAATCAGGAATGAATGAAGGGGCATTTTTTTCATACCTCCAGTTAAAGAACTGATTAGTGTACATTGACAAAAGACAACAGTGATCACAAAGAGCCAGCATCATTTCATCAAGGACAGGTTCTGCAGCAGTAATCTTATTTAAGAGTCATGAAGTAGATAGCTCCTACTGTCTTGTCAGAGCCAATCATTAAATTTTCAGTGTGAGCATTTACACCTAAATCACCAAACTATAGATTAGGGCTTAATTTATTGTTTGTTTGATTGTCTAGACTTGAGAAAGTGATGGAGAAAATATTAATAATGGAGCAATAAACTTTAAAGTTTCTCTCTCAAGTTTTCAGAGATCCACTTGTAAAACACTGACCAGCATACTTGCCTTATTTCCTTTTTTTCTCTTTTTGCCAGTTACTAGACAAATGAATCAGGGAAATGTTCTAGTTCATTTACCTAGATTTTAGCAAAACATTTAATAAAGTATTTCAGAATACTCTTGTGGAAAAGATGAAGAGATGGAGCATAGACAATATTAAAACTAGATCAATTGTTCAATGTTGGCTCAAAAGATTTTCAGTGGAATGCTCTGGGAATCTGTATTCATCTCTTGGTTATTTAAATATGTTATCAATGACTTTAAAAAGGTATTGATGCCATATTAATGAAGGGATCATTAATATACTGGATGGCAGAATTTGAATACCTGACTATTCTAGATCCTTTGCATTAACCCATAGTTATTCATTCTCAAAACAAAATTGGCTTCCATAGTTTTGTGGCTATAACAATAGACCAATCAGTAGGTTACTATATCAAAATGCACAAGAGAAATTTAGGGAAAGATTATTTGCCCTAAAAATTGAATTATCTAATAACTACCACTTATATCCATTCTATAATAATCCCAGTCACCTGGGATTGCAATTTGGGAGTCATCCTCAATCCTTCACTCTCTTTAACCATCAAAATAGCCAACTTGTTGCCAAGTCCTATTTATATGACCTTCATAACAACTCTCTGGGGTGCTACCTTTTCTCCTTTGACTTTTGCACCATTCTGTTATGGAACTTTATCACCTTGCACTTAGACTTGCAATAGATTGTTCCTGTTCTCTCTGCTTTTCTCTCCCCACTCCAATACATCCCCCACTCACTTATCACATTGATGCTCCTAAATTGCAGGTCTGATTTTGTTATCATCTTTTCAATCAACTCCCAGGGCTATCACCTCCAGGATAAAATCCTTAGTGTTCAAAGTCCTTCATAACCTGGCCTCTTTCTACCTTTCCAGTCTTCTCCCATTTTACTCTATCTACCCGGGACTCCTGTTTTCTACTGACATTGACCTCCTTGCTGTTCCTCACAAAAGCATTCAATCTCTTCACTCTGGACATTTTCCTGGCTACTCCCTGCCCCCCACCCACCATATTTGGAATTCTTTTCCTCATTTGTATCTCCTCCCTTCCCTGGCTTTCTTCAAATCCCAGCTAAAACCTGCTTTCTACAGGAAACTTTTCCTAATTCCCCTTAATTTTAATCCCTCTCTCTAACTTAACTAGTATTTATCTTTTTTTGTATATACGTGTTTGCTCATCGTCTCTCTCTGCCCTCAACATTCTAATGAAATTGTTTTATTTTTGTTTTCCACCTTTCTTTGAATCCCCAAAGTTTGGCACAGTATGTGGTAGATTTATTGTTGTTGTTCAGTCATTTTCAGTCATATTTGACTTTATTCTTGGCAAAGATGCTAGAGGGGTTTCTCATGTCCTCCTCTTGTTTATTTTATAGATGAAGAAGTTAAAGCAAACAAGTTAAATGCATGCCCAGAGACACATAGAAAATATCTGATGGCAGATTTAAACTCAGATCTTCTTGACTTCAAGCCCAGCACTCTATCTAATGTGCCACCTAGCTAGCTGCCCCAAACTAGCAAAATAGATTTTTAATAAATGCTTGGTGGCTGGATATAGAATTGTAGACATTTGTTAAAAATGAAGTTTTATAAATATGTTCTTATCAGTTCATGATTTAGCACAAAATTGTACTACTAATGTGATAATATAATGATGATAGTAATGTAGGAATTGAGAATAGAGTGACAATGACCTTAGGTTCTTTAGCTTAGCTTGTCAGAGATTATTTTGTGAAAGATACTTCTCTGAGAGAGACCACTCTTTGTAGCTGCAGCCTTTGAGAAAGAAGACTGAAAAAAATAAGAAATTTTAAATGCAACATACTTTTTTTTTCCCACTGTAATAATAAGAATAAGAGAACTTGCCTACATTTGTCTTTTGATTCCACACTATGGCAAGAGAGGAGACTGGGAATTACATGGTATTCAGGACTCCACCTCCAGTCAGTCATTATTCTAAAAGTTCCTTGAACATACTGCTCAGTAATTATTAATGTATACTTTGTGCTAAAAGGCCAGCATTCCTTTGTAAACCTTATAGTACCATGTAATTGTGAGTTATCATCAGACAAAAGCCAATTGTAGGTATTTTCTTATATTTCTAGGAGCTTGAATGTAGGAAAGAAAATATCACAGGTTACATATTTGTCAGCTGTTATTAAAAACCTGGGCTTATCTATTTAAATCTTGCATCACTGGGGAACAAACAAATTATATGAATTCAAATTCCCCCCTTTTGATAAGATTAGTTGTATAGTAAATAAAAAGTAGGCTAGAAAAAAAGAGAAATAGAAGCTGTATCTTACTCATTTTTGCTTCACCTAAGATTATCTAGCACAGTGACTTACATAAGGTAGATACAACATAAAATAAAATATAGCTCACCTTTTTTAACCATGGTGTAAGAAATTTATTTTAACATTCATTTTTTAAATTTGAGTTCCAAATTCACTTCCTCCATCTAGCTCCTCCCACATCCATGAGAAGGCAAACAACATGCTATTGATTATACATGTGAAGCCATTCAAAAAATTTCCACATTATCCATGCTATGTCTCACCTTAATATACTATTTAACAGTTTACAGTCAACCTAATTCTAAGATAAATAATACAAATATAGCTACTAAAGCTGGAGCTATAAAGGTCCTCATGGGTCATCTAGTCTAATTTCCTCATCTTACTGATGAGGAAACTGAATTTAAGCCACTTGCACAGGATCATGCCAAGAATAAGGGTCACAGATGAAATTAAATCCTCGGCCCTCTGATTCCAGAGTCAGTCTTCTTTCTACTGTATGATGCTGCTGCTAATTATTAATCTAGAAGGTGTATGGTGCCTATTTTATATACATATATATATATATGTATGTATGTGTGTATAAGTATAAATATATAATTTAATGTGTATATATGTATGTGTAGAAATATAAATATATATTTATGTATGTGTGTATAAATATGTATAATTTCATATATAAAATTTCATATATACATATATATATATGTATATATATATACATATACTCCTAGATGCATACTGCCCTGCCTTTCCCCATCTTGGTTTTGCGTAAGATGGCACGTTTTAGAGGAAGTGATTGGAGCAAGGTGTGATCTATGAAATTGATAATCTATGTGTGGTAATATGGACCCAAACACAGCCTTCTTCATCCTAGACTAGAAGACTAGAGCTGTTTTCACTGAATCAAGCTCTGACTTTACAAGCATAATAAATACCAGAAAATGTCAGTAGTATTCTGTCTGACACATCAAAGGATATTTGTGGATGCCTGATGGGTCAAATTCTGTTTATAGGAAACATATGACCTCTCTGATGTCAAACTGAAAAAGTTAATATTATCCAAACATTCCTGATTTCTCTTAATGGCCTATTATGAATGAATTAAACATAAATCTGTCCAAACTCTTCTTAAAATTTCAGCTGAAAATTACTGAGGGATGTGCCAAAAGGGCTCAGAAATGACATAGGACATGCCTGTGTGGGAACTTTAGGGGAAGATGGAAAAGACAAAAATGGACATTAGGATGGAGATGGCCTGTTTCCAGTCCTGTAGACAATCAATCAATCAGTCAGTCAGTACACATTGTGCTAAGGATTGTATGAGGAGCTGCGTCCATGTTCTCAAGGAATTTACAGTCTATAGGTGATGTCACATGCACATATAAGCAGGAATGTGCTTATACATATTTAACAATTAGCTCTCAAAGAATGTACCCAAAACACCCTTTTAATTTTAATCTGCATTATTAACATTTTCTCCATCACTTTCTGAAACGCAGACAATCAACAAAATAATAAATCAAGCCCTGACTTGTAGCATTTGCTGATTTCTGAGGTGCAAATATTTACAATGAAAATTTAACAATTGACAGTCTTAAACCAGCTGAAGATAGCACCAGCATACATCTGGATATAAGTATATACAAAATAAATCCAAGACCATTGTGAGACTGGAGAGGCGCTAGAAGTTGGAGAAGGAGAAATAAGAAAATATAAGAAAGTAGGAGGTGACATCAAGTGAGCCTTGTAAAAAATTAAGATTTTACATTATCAAGGGGTCCCAGAGGGATAAGAAGAATGAGGTGTGGTAGGAAGGATGAGATGAAACACCTGTGCAGGGTCAGGACAGCTAGAGGTGCTGAGAGCAACCAAAAGCACTTTATTGAAAGTTACATCTACTTTTATAGGGGAAGAAAGCAAGCTGGGGATTTTGCACTTACACAATGAAGGTAAATAATTGAAAAAGTGGTACAATGAACCCATTTACCTCATCAGGTCTACCCAGTGATTTCTATAAGATAAGTAATCAACACGCAACAGCCTAGTTTAGATTCCCAAGGAAAACGCATACATCAGTGATTTTGTAGTTACATCCAGTACAAGCAGGAGGGGTGAAAAGGAGGGATTTGAGGCCTCAGGGTGATCAGTGAGCTACATGCCTAACTTCAGCTGGTCTTGTGGCCTCAGTTTTACTGAGCGTCTGTGTCCCCCAGAGCTTTGCTCAGTGGGTTCGCATGCTTTACCCTCCAAATTACATCATGGTGAAAATTAGCTGGAATAAAGTAAAATAATTACACATTAACTTATATAATAATCCTTATAAGTATTTAGAACTTTGTAAAACTTTTATTCTGTAATATAGCATTCTTTTGCCATAATCCCCAGTTATACATAATTTGGCACTGAATTTATAAGGTTTTGATATATACATATATAATTGTTAATTCTTCAGCACAAAAACACACTTTATCACAATGACAATTAAGTATACATTTAAGGAACAGTTTGTTTTTTCAGGTCTCATCTTGATTAAAGACCATTTGTTATCACTGAAGTTTAAATAAGTTACAGTTCAGACCATTAAAACATATTTATCTCCTTCTGTTGGATATATTTGTCAATTTTTGTGGCATGCAATATGGCATAAGGACATGTTGAAATATTCTACCTTTATTTGGTAATTTCTGCCATTCTGGAAAATTTTTGCTTCTCAGTATTTCAGCCTTTTTATCAGAGTTCATCATCCTTTCAATGGGGTCAAGGTTTCCAGATCCAGTGGCAATAAAAATCCCCAGAATATTTTTGTAAGTATGTTTTCCAGTCTAATGAAGATGCCCAGATTTTAGAGACTCACCAGGACTTTATCTGACAGTAGAATTTATATAGTATAAGACTAAAAATTAATATCCAAACACTCCATGTATTATATTTAATAAATTTATTAATAATAACTTGCCACAAAAAAGAATGTAAAAAGGCAGCTAACCCAACCACAGGAGAAGAGATGAGAGAGATGGAATTACACACAACTATATACAAACAACATAAGCACACAAAGTGGGGACAAAGGAGGAAAGGAATGCTGAGAGATGTAGTTCAAAGGTACAAAATTTCTATTTATACAATAGCCTTGAACGAAAAGAAAGTTTCTTTAGCTAAAATTATCTTTTCCCAATCCTGAATACTTGATCTTTTTTGCCCCTGGCAAACATTTTTTTTCTTCATAGAAATGCTCTATAGCTTTTTTCTTCCTATGCTACATTGTAGTGGAATCAATAGCCAGCCTTCTAATTGCCACAGTCCTGTAAATATCTTTTCTTATTTTAAGAGGGTTAATTAGATGATTCCACAATAATTGTTCATATGTTTGGGACATTGTTTTTCATATTTAGCCATACTTTACTTCTTTTAAAAATTAAAAAAAATTCAATTACATGTAGAAATAAAATTTAACAATTGTTATCTGACATTTTGCAATTCAGATTATCTTCCTCCCTCCTTACTTCCCCTTCCTTCTCTGCTCCTTCAGGCAATAAATAGTCTGATATAGGTTATGCCAGTGCTGTCATGCAATGTATATTTCCTTATTCCTCATGCTGTGAAAGAAGAAAAATATCGTACATACAAGAAAAAACTAAGGAAAGAAATAAAGTAAGATTTGTATGCAATCAGACTCCAATAGTTCCTTCTTTGTTTTTGGATAACATTTTTCATCATAAGTCCTATGGGGTTTCTTTGGAACCTTGTATTGTTGATAATAGTTTAGTCCTTCACAGTTGATGATTGAACAATATTTCTGATACTGTATTTGGTGTTCTCCTGGTCCTGAATCAGTTTATATAAGTCTTTCCAGGTTTTTCTGAATTCATCCTATTCATTTCTTACCATATGATGGATATCCTCTCAGTTTCCAATTCTTTGGCTCTACAAAAAGAGCTATCTACCGTAAATACTTTTGCACAAATGGACCCTTTCCCCCTTTCTTTGATCTCTTTGAGGTATAAATTGAATAGTGGTATTGCTGTGTCAAAGAGTATGCATTGTTTTATGGTCCTTTGGGCATGCCTACTTCTAACAATCATCAAACTGTGTTCATGAAGAGTTATGATTTGCATATTTCTTTGGACTATAAAACTACAGAATTAAAAACATAGCAAAAGCAAACCGTGAAACATGTGAATAACACAAAATTCATAATTCAGCTGAGAGAGAACTAATTACAGATATAGAAATCAGCTCACTCTCCATTTATCTGGATGAGGTAAAGTATTTTGAGTCAGCCTATTGTTAGTAGCTACGCACTTTGTGTCCACTGCTTGTCATAAAATGAAACCATGTCAAAATTATTGCATGTTCCAAAAATGTATATACAACTTTAAAAAGCAGAAGTTAGGAGAAGGTGTTTTCAGTGTATGGGGGATAATATACACAGTGGCAAAGAAATGAGAAAAGAAATGGTATGCAAGAAATATCAAGAAGACCAGTTTGGATGGACTGAAGAATGTGTGCAAAGGAAAGACAATATATCATGTCTTGGGAAAAGGTTGAAGTAAAATTGAGACGATTTTAACCCCAGGCATAAGTATTCTTGGAAATAATTAGGAGCCACTGGAATTTATTAAATGGATGAATGGTATGGGAAGAATTGTTCTTTGGGGATATTGGTCTGACAATTGTGTAGAAGATGGATTAAAGAGGATAGAGACTTCAGGCAGGAGTCCAGCAGGGAGAAAATGAAGACCTGAACTAGCATGGTAGCTATGTGAGTAAAGAGAAGTTCTCTGATATGAGATATTGTAAAGGTAGAACCAATGAACCTTAGTAACTGATTAAAGGAGTGGGATAAGGGCAAATAACAAGTCAGGGATTCCTCTAAGAAAGGGGTGTCAAACTCAAATAGAAATGGGACCTCTAAATCATACATAAGAATCCCTGTAGGCCTTATATTGACTTAGAAAATCATACATCTTCATATATTTCTATTTTTGTTAATATGTTTTGTTAAATATTTCCCAATTACATTTTAATTGGGTTTGGGCTGCACTCAGAATCATGGGCCACATAAGGCATGTAGGCCAAGTGTTTGACCCCTCTATTCTAAGGCAACCCAGTAAGTGACAGGAAAAGTGATGGTTCACTCTTCTGTAAAAAGTGCCAAGAAGGTTGTCAAGTAGAAATCCCTATGGCTGATTTCTAGGCAAAGGACCCTAGCATAAAGTGACTAATCTGCCTAGAGATAATATTAGTTCCAGAGGGATATATGAAGGGGTCTAGTGGCTTCTTTTCTAGGCAAAACTAGGAAAACAAAAATGAAAAGTTTTAAATATCAATTGCAGATAAAATTTATAAGATGTGTCAAGCCTTCAGTAATCTATTGATTGTAAAGTTAGAATAGTCATCACCCTACTAGTGAAATTCAGCACAATAAAAAATATCCACAGGTTTTGCTTCCCTCTCACATTTCCTATAGCAAAAAACAGAAATTCTGGATGTCAACAAACTTATCTTTATCTAGCAAATAATTGTTCGAAAAAAGTAAATAACTGGAAAGTAAAACATTTCAATATCAAAGCAATCTTTAGTAATTAACTGTGCCACCATATAACAAATGAGAGAAAGGGAGAGTGGAGCTAAATTTCCTTAATTCCTCCAATAGAATTCCATTTCTCTTACCAGGATTCTCTGAATAAACAACAGCCCCCTGCTTCTAAGTCTCTTAGGAAGAGTAATCATCTACCACTGCCACTACACTGGCTACTACACTCTCTCTAAAACTTTCTTTCAGAGAGATTTTTCAAACTCCTGCTATACCTGAAATTCTATAGCCTTAATCTGGATAAGAACCGTTTCTACTTACACTTTGAAGAAATATAATTCTCAGAGTCTTTAGTGCCTTGGACCTCATTGGCCACAGTCTTGCTTTGCCCAAAAGGTGGTTAGACTTATGTCATTAACTCTATAGGTCTTTCATTCTCCAATGAATGCGAGTTCATTGGAATGAATCACAAAGGGAAGAGAGTAGTGTTTCCTGGTACATGGGTGTTGAGCCAAGACACCAACTGGGTAAATCCACACAGACTACTCACTCCTCTCCTCTTTTGAGATGATGTTCTACTATCTTTAAATTAAGCGAAATTGCAG
Source organism: Gracilinanus agilis (assembly GCF_016433145.1). Classification (NCBI taxonomy): domain Eukaryota; kingdom Metazoa; phylum Chordata; class Mammalia; order Didelphimorphia; family Didelphidae; genus Gracilinanus; species Gracilinanus agilis. Next base: position 193,310,814 of record NC_058134.1, read on the forward strand.
GATAGAAGTGGAAGCTCTCCAAGAACAAAAGGAAATTTTGTTTTATGTGAGGACTTTCTGGTATTTGGGAGGTGGAGTGCCAAACCACTCTGATGAACCATGGTACTTGTGTCATCTGTGAAAAAGGTCAGATAACTAAGCAGCAGGGCCTACGTGATTAATTCTGCTTTTATTTGTTCTAAAACTGTTTCTTTTGAACTTTAATGAGTTTCTCACTGTTTTGTGAATTAATTTGTATTCTCCCTAACCATATCCTTCCTATGTTCATAGACTTGAATCCTATTCTCCTCTCGGTTTTTGTCTTTCTACCCTATCCTACTCTTTTTAATTTCATCACAAAGAGGAGAAATGATTTTATCCAGTAGAATCATTAGTTTTTCCTGTTGTTCTAAAGCTAACACATCTCTTTCTTGAAATACAATTTTCCAAAAGCAATATGTAAGTACTATGTTATGTATTTATATGTATTTATGTATATGTATATTGTTGTGAGGAAGATTATTTAGTATTAGTTGCATATATATTTTAATAATAATTAACATCCCTGGTGCCTCACTTTTACAATATATATTTATGTTTTCCCCAATTCAACTTTGTTATATATGTGTATATAGACTGTTTCTAAGTTTCACTAGTTCTCCCTTCACAACATCTCTCATATTAGAGACTTTCTCTTTACTCACATAACTACCACCTTAGTTCAGGCCTTCGTTATTTCTCTGCTATACTGCTGCAGTATGAATCTATGTGTCTGTTTATTTATTAACCTATGGAGCAAAGTTAGCTTGTAACTAGAGTTGTCAACTCAATGCATTTTTGTAAAACCAGACCTCAAATCCAAAGCAATTGTTAGAAAGGTAAAAGAATGATAGATGGCCAGTCTGAGCTCATAAAAATCCAGAATTGTAGAGCACTACTACTTTTAGCACATTTTTTTCTTTTCTTTTTTTTTTAAACCCTTAACTTCTGTGTATTGGCTCATAGGTGGAAGAGTGGTAAGGGTGAGCAATGGGGATCAGGTGACTTGCCCAGGGTCACACAGCTGGGAAGTGGCTGAGGCCGGGTTTGAACCTAGGACCTCCCATCTCTAGGCCTGACTCTCAATCCACTGAGCTACCCAGCTGCCCCCTTTTAGCACATTTTTTGAAAAAGAATTATAGAACTTTTTAAAAGTAGAGTTGGAAAATTTGTAACAAAGTAGTTTTTAAAGTAGCAGTTACATTGGGTCTGCTTTGATGAATTCTGTACAGTCAGTTCTATTAAGAATTAGAACCAATGGGGTAGCAAGGTGGCTCAGTAGATAGAGAAACAGGACTGGAGACAGGAGGTCCTAGGCTCAGCTCTAGCTTCAGACACTTCCTACCTATGTGACCAGGGGCAAATCACTTAGCCCCAATTGCCTATCCTGCTTATGGCTCTTCTGCCTTGAAACCATTACTTAAAGGAAGAAACATAACTGAATATAAAGTTCATTATGAGGAAATAAGATTGGAAGTGGAAAAGTGATAAAAAAATTGCTAATCTAGAGCTAATTCTCACTCACAAGGAAAAAGGGTTCCAAAGGAGAATGATGGGATCCTTGGGAGAAACTAACCAACTGTTCCATTTTAAAGTCTATGATAAAGAAGAAGACTGAGCACAGTCTGGCATATTCCCAGGTTTTGGCAGAGTGGATTTCAAAAAGCTCAGAGAAAGGATAGGTAGGATCTCATAGCCTCAATTTCTGCTGGGGAAATCAGGTCAAGAAGGATGGGAAGTAATGTAGAATAAAATTCTAATAGCACAAAATCCAACAATTCTGGGGAAGGAGAAAATTGTGCATGAAAATTTCTGGTGTGGTCCTCTGGGAACTCTCACCAAAAACTGCTATCTTTTACTGATTTGACACTGCACCCAGGATTGTTCTTTCCCACCTCTGACTTCCTTTAATCTTCCTACTCTCATTTCCTTCTTGTCTCTACTCTGTGTTGCTCATAGTTGCTCCATGGGACAACTAGATCCTACTCTGCGTCTTGTCACATAGTTAGACCAACACAGAGTACCAAAGAATCTTTCCTTCCCCAGAGACAGAGGATAACTCTGAGTCCTCTCATGTGGCCCCCTAAAACTTGGGCTTTAGCCCACTGAAATAAAAAAAAACAGAGTTTTGCCAGACACAATCTAGCTCAATAAGTTTCTATGATCCCAGGGAGATTTCCCAAAGTCTCCATGACGACTTATCTTGGGGAGGGAGAGAGAAGATAGCCCTAACTGAGATTACAAAAAGAAAGGGGTGGCATCAGTAAGCAATAAGTCTCAATTATTGGCAAAATGCAAAAGGATGACTTGTGAGTATTAAAAAAATGTAAAACAGCAAATAAGGCATTATTGATCAGTGTGCATGGTGAGGAATTATGTATATCATAAACCTGAGAAAAAGTCTGGGCAAGCTGACAAGGGCTTTAGATGCTAAATAGAGTCTTTTTATATTTTTTCCTAGAAGCAATAGGGAGGTTCTGGAACTTTAACACTTGGGGACTAACATGGTCAGGTCTTTGCTTTGGGAATGTTACTTTAGCAGCTGAATGGAGCATGGTTTGTCAGGGAAAACAAGTAGAGAGCCATTATAATAGTCTATGAAAGAGGTGATGAAGGTCTGTACAGGGGTGGGAGCTGGGGGCCTGCTACTAGAGGGAAAGGGATAGAAGCTAGAGATACTATGGAGGTAAAATTTACAAGTCTTTCCACTTTGTTTGATATGAAGGTTGAGTGAGATTGAAGAGTCTGAAATAATTCTGAGATGATCAACCTAAGAGACTAGAAGGAAAGTGATATCTTCAGCAGAAACAAGGAAATTCAGAAGAGAGGCAGGTTTATAGAGAAAGATGATGAATTCTGTTTTGGATTTGTTAACTTTGAGGGATTTAGGAGACATTCTGTGGGAAATATTCAAGAGACTTTTCTTGGTGCTGGACTGGAGCTCAAGAGAGAGAATAGAACTAGATACCTAGGTGTCACCTCCACAGAGATGCAAACTAACCCTTGGGAGTTGGTAAGAGAGCAAATGGAAAAGGTACAGAGAATGAAATGAAGGGGACTCAGAATAGAGCCTTAAGGCACACTATAGTTGGGGATGAGAGGAAGGGTTGATCCAGCAAAAGAGAGTAAGAAGGAAAGAACTACTCTGTGTAATATACCTTTCTAGACAATAGTGAACATAGAACATCATAACTCTTTCCCCTTTAAGTTTCCAGTTTTTATTAGCTTCACCAAGCAAAAGTAATGAAATCAGTTTAATTTTGTTGTTGCTTTAATTAGTTTTTTTAAAACATATAAATTAGATTTGTAACTTAAAATTTTGGTATCAAAACAGATTCTAAAGATATCTCTAAAGTTGTTTGTACACATCAGTAACAACTTAAGTTAAGGAGTTAGCAACCTATGATACATAGATTTAAGCAAGGACGAAAGAAGAAGGGTCGGAGTGGCTTCTTCTCAAAGAGAAAAATAGAATAAGAAAACAAAAGAAATGTAGAGGCAATAAACTTCAATACTGCTAAAATGAGGAACTAGACTGTGAGGGTTCCATACTTAAAGCATGTGCAGATATTTTATTCCATATCCAATCTTATTCCAATTCAGTGAATAGACTTTGGGGAACCTATTTCCATACATGAGTTATTGAAGGGCTGGTACTGTATTTCATTGAAATCTTCTAATGATGACTTGGGATGTGCTGAGCTGGAACTCAGTTCACATAAAAGAAAAAGGAAAGGAATGATGCTAATCTCTTAAGTATTTTTGACCCCTTCCTATACTCAAGAGGGTCAGAGCCACTTTCAGCTGCTATGTGGAAGCAGTAGCAAGTTGGGCTCTTCCATCTGGCTGCCATGTATCTGTGAGCACATGATACTTCTGTTTCTTCTGTAAACACAGAATAAACAGGACCTTGCAGGGTAGTGTGTTCCCCCTCACCAGACTCCTCCCAGCAGAAACTGAATGGCATCCCTAAAGATGATTCCTGTTCAGGTACAAGTTGGACTAGATGACCTTAAGAGCATCCTGCTCTGAGATGCTTCAATATACTCTATGTTTCAATAGGATGTGTACACTGGTAATTAGCATCTGTTCAATTTGCACATAATAAATGTGATTGAATCCTTACTTCCAATTTAAGCATGGTTCCTAGGTCTCTATGTTAGTATGTTTAGTGAACATGTTCTTCACACATGATATGAATTAATAATTATTAGAGTTAGAACTGAAAGGGATCCTAAGATTATCTAGCCCACGGAAGTTAATGACTCACCTAAATTCACCCAGGTAGTAAGTAGTAAAGCTGAAAATGGAACCCAGACCCTTGAACTCCAAATCCAGTGTTCTTTCTACTATATCCTCATTAGTGTCTAAGTTGAAGAATCACAAATTCTAAATTAGTAGACTGAATTAATGTATTTTTAATTCATTTCAGATAAGTTCAATTTAATAAATATTTATTAAGCCCCTACTACGTTCAAGGCACTGTTCTGGACCCAGAGAATTCAAAGACAAAAGCTATACAGTATCCTTTCCTCATATCACTTCCATTCTACTTGAGAATGGAGCTACAGAGCATGTATAGCAAAAAGTATGCACAGAATAGGTAGGGTGGGGAGTGATAAAGGATCTATGTGTAGTTGAAAAAGAACAGGGAACATTTTTATAGGAGAGTGTGAAGGGGAGAGCAAGGGAGAGAAACCAGCCCTAGAACTGAGGAAGATAAGGATTATAAAAGGAAGAGGTGAGGAGGAATACATCCTGGGTACACAAGACAAAATGGCATATGCAAGTACACAGAGGTGAGAGATGATACTTCAAGTTCCAGGAATGTAACAGTTGGTAATCTTGGTTAGCTAGAGTTTATAGAGATTAAAGGAGAGTAAAGGGAAATTAGACCAGAAAGGTATCTGAAACAGACTGTGAGGGGAATTTCCTATTGACTCTAAAGAAATGAAATGGTCACATCTGTGTTGTAGGAAGGTTATTTTGCCATCTGGGTAGAAGAAGAATCAATTGTGCCTTCAGGGGTATAAATAATATGACATTAATCTAATTTAAAAATATTTAACTTTATATTTCACAGAAAATTGCATGGTGATCATATCCCAGTAATTGGTAATTCTGAATCTTAGATGGAATGCCCCTCTCATAATTGCACTTGTCGGCACCAGAACAAACTCAAAGACTGAGATTTACATATATGTACAATTATCACTGACATTTTCATAGCCAACATTTATTTACACAGATATGTGTCACAGATCTCTTTCCAAGTTAGACATTGTTGTTTCCATCTTGTGGATAAATAAACCAGGTGGGAGCCAAGATTATAGAATGAGTTATTGGCAAAAGTAGAGTACTAGAAAAACTCATAGACTCGAGTTTTAGGCCACAGCTTCTATAAACCTACAGGCATAGACTCTTTTGTATATCTAATTATAAACATATACATTCATCTGTTCACAATAATTGTCACGCAAATGCACGTTTCCACATGAACAATCATTTTATCAAATGTACAATTTACTTAAAAGGCTCTTGTTCAGTCTGTTTATCAAAAGATAGAACCTGATATATAGCTCACTGCAAAGCAACAGGATTTGAGGCAGCTCGGAGTTTCCTCTTCAAGTAGGTTTAAAACTTTTTTTTTCTTCTAATCAACTTCCTTCCTTTTTATAACTGCCAGAACTGAGAAACAAGAGCTGAGAGGCAGAGGCACCCCAGAGGGAGAAAAGAACCGCTGCACGTAAGTTCAAATACCACAGGGAGATTGGAGACCCCAGGGGGGGGGGGGGGGGGGGGGAAAGTGAGGAATCTCTGGATCTAAGTGGCCTTTAATTTTTCCTGGGAAAGGGTCAGGATACCTTATTTAGAGATTGTCCTATGATAAGAAGTGTTGAACAGCAGGGATGGCTTTGCTGTAGTAGAAAGGGCAGTCAGAAGGAGACAGCCCTAAAGGGAGAGGGAAGAGGGCAGACACCTGCCACCTACAGCCCAGATTCCTCAGTGGTGGGCAAAGGTGGAGGCTATATATGTGTGTATGTGTGTGTATCCAGGGAAGGGTCCCTAACTGAGATAGAAGCAGGCATCAGGCCAAATTGAAGAGTGGTTGGAAAACTGTAAGTCAAATCTGATATGGAAGGTCTCAGTGGATGGCAGGTTGGGGTGGAGAAATGTGGTTTCCTGTTTTTAAGCAGACTTTAAGAGTAGAGAAAAAATGCTCAGTGTTGTGCAGAAAATTTAAATTACTCTCAGAAATGTATTTTTGGTGACTTAAGGGGAATCTTTATAAACTACAACCTCCACATAGTACAGTGGAATTTAACAATGCAAGGGGTAAGTGCTGGTAGAACGCATTGTTATTTATTAATCAAGCGTGCCCTCCTAGTATTTCTAAAGAGAAAATGTAATAAAATCCTATAGCGAGCTGAGCACAAACACTAAATAAACCCTGTTCTTGCCATGATTTTACTCCTTTACAAAGGAGGCAACTGCAAACAGATCAAATTTGAAAATAAACCAGAAAACATTCACAATCTATTAAATCTCGGTCTTCTGAAAGATTTAATGAGCCCAGCTCTCTTTGCATGGTAGAATGATGGGGTCATTTTGATCTTTTAGAGGACTTTGTTAGTCACATCACAGGGTGACTGATGTCTTAACACTCACTAGCTGTGTGGCCTTAGGTAAGTCAATCATCTCTCCGAGTCTTAATTTTCTCATCTGTAATAAAGAGACAATGATGACCCCTCGCCATTCTGAGGATCACAATGATTTCTATCATCTGTATTGTCTATTACTTTATGAACTTTTAAGTGCTTATAGAACTCCTTCCTCAATCTTCCATCTTTTAGATACGCTCCCTTTTTATATCCTAATCTAACCTGTAATAAATCTCTAGATTTGGTTAAGGCTGGGTGTTGGACTGGTAACTTCTTGTGATGGGCATAATTTTTCCTAAGTCGCTCCCAGCCCCAGGTAACAGTAGAGGGAGGTAGACTTAACTCATTATTTCCTATAGTTAAAATTGCTCACCATGGAGAGGGTTTAGGAGGCATTCCACATTGTTCTATTTTGTTGCCTAACTGCAGGGATTTTTAAAGAAGAGAATATGATTAAGTATGCATGTGTTGGGAAGAAATAAGCAGGGGAAAGAGTTATTTATTTTTACATATTTTATTCAATGTTTTTGCTAATTTTACCATAGAATTCCTGCTGTACATACATGTATGTCATAGAAACAAGCATATTACATTAGTATGATGTATTAATTGCCAAATATGAACTCTTCTATGAGTATAAACTTTAATGAATCTAATCCCCATTCATGATGTTAGATGGATGTGTCTTATTTATGGTAGTAAGGTCAGAAGTAAAATTGCCTGGAATCTGCCGGCTACTCCCATGCTAGTACTTGGCTTTAGCAGGCAGAGATTTATTGCTAGGAAAGTGGACCCTGGTTTGAAGAATTTATTTACCATTAAGCTGCCTTGGAAAGGAACTCTGTAGGAGGAGACATGTTTTGAGGGATTTTTCAAGAAGAAAGCTGCCTTGAACAGGGAAGCCAGCAGGGAGAAAGTGTCTAAGATAGGGAAAGGGAGGACCAAAAATGCTGTAAGGGAAGCTACTACCTGGGAAGGCACTTTCTGAAGTAGTCTTTGGGAGAGGATTTTTCAATCCCATGACTCAGGCAGCTACTTTGTTGATGCCAAGTCCTCACTGTGTCACAATGAACTACATTTCTTAGTGCTGGATGTTACATTTCTTCAGAAAGTCCTACAGTCTTTGAGCTCTACAACCAGAGATCTGTGAGGCTAAAAATTATGCTCACTCGAAGGGTCTTCTTTTCTAAACCCCCATAATGATTAAAATTGTATTGTGGGGGGCAGCTGGGTAGCTCAGTGGAGTGAGAGTCAGGCCTAGAGACAGGAGGTCCTAGGTTCAAACCCGGCCTCAGCCACTTCCCAGCTGTGTGACCTTGGGCAAGTCACTTGACCCCCATTGCCCACCCTTACCACTCTTCTGCCTTGGAGCCAATACACCGAAGTACAAGGGTTTAAAAAAAAATTGTATTGTGTACCTTTTAAAGAGTACATTATTATTATTATTACTGTTTAGCTGGTGTTGATCTGGGCAGCTCTTTGATACATGATTTCTCTTTCCTATGATTATTTTTGCCCCTAACACATAATATACTGATTAAAAAGCATCTGTCAGCAAAAAATACTTGGTACCATCAAGAGGCGGTGGGAATTGAACTCTACCAAAGTTACATTATAAAGTCAAACATTTTTCTTAGTTTCTGACAAAAACATCTCTCCTCTCACACCTGAATTTGATGATTCTGGCTTAACCCTGACCCTTGGGTGTCTGTCCTCTTTATAGGATGGGGAGATTCCCTTGTCTAGCATAACCCTGAGACTAGACTACAACCAGATTTGAGAATCAATTTGGGAATACTATTCAAGAGATAATTTAAGGTGATTTAAGAATACTGAAAGCAAGCCTAGCTCCTCAGGCCTACTTAGGAGCAGAACTCAACATGTTCTAGACTTGCAGGGATTCTCAATCATTTTGGGGTCATGGACCCCTTTTGGCAGTTGGGCAAACCATATGGCAGTCTGCTGAAGCCTGCCCTTCTCAGAATAATGTTTTTAAGTTTGTAAAATAAAATACATAAGATTGCAAAGGAAACCAATTATATTGAAATAGGACTGTTAGACTATTTTTAAAAACAAGTTCACAGACCCCGATGTTAAGAATTCCTGCCCGGAGCCTCATCGGTCTTCCAGGGATAAGCCATTAGAGCAGTTGATCCAAACCTGTGTCTTGACAAACTTCACTAAGTGTGCGAAAAAATTGTTTGCCATGCTCTGAAATGTCCACATTCCATGGCTTTTGTTCCCAGCTGGAGTTAACTGTCTGCTCTCCTCTGCTTGAATTTAGAAAGGCCGCCGTAGCCTTTGGAGGAGCAAAACCTTCTCAGCCTCCTTCCCTGAGAGTCCTGAGGACATGAGGAGAAAGGACTGGAAGGGGGTTGGAGAAAGGAAGGAGAATGGGGTGAAGGAGAGGCAGAGGGATCCCCATACTTTGGTAATGCAACTGGAGGCCCCACCACCTTAGGGACCTTACTCAGTTAGCCACCTTAAACATTCAGTGCATGGTGATTCTTCACTGCAAATAATACTGTGCCATGAGCAAAATAGGAATAATACTATTGTGAGAATCTCTGCCATGTCCTGGCCTAGAGCTATATCCCCAGAGCTGAGCCTAAAATGATCCTGTCTTTGGGGCTGGGAAGAACAGGACTGGCAAGAGAGTAAAATGAGCACATTTATTTAGACATACATCTTGGAGTTTACCTCCCACACATCCGCATTCTCTACTTGTACTCAAGAGGAAATTAGTTCTTCTGCCCACCAGCACTCCTCCCTCTCCCTAACAGCCACTCTGTCAAAAACATTCGGTATCGTTCAATACACTCTAGCAAGCTTAGCTTCTCGGATTCATTTTGGCCTCCACAAATTACAATATTGCTCATCAGGATTTCCTCCCTTAGCTGTGGCTTTGTCCTCTCTGCTGACATTTCTCAGCATCCACAGATGACCTTTGACTTCGATTTAAGAAAGAGAACAGCAAATGGAATCTAAAATTAAACTGTTTGTGAAGAAAGTTTTTTAAAAAAAGAAACATCATAGTTATAGCCCTACTTTAAGGTTTATTCAGACTATAAACAATTCTCATAAGTCTCAGAACGGCTTGTCCCTTTATACTCCTCAAAGAAATAATCTTTATTTTTGTGAAGGAAACATTGACACATCCAGAGAGTACAATGTAGATCTTGTGGGGATAAAACTTTAATTCCCAATCAGTCAGCCCCCAACATTTATTGAGGTTGTGCCTATACCACCACCACCACCACAATTACAACAACAACAAAAAAACAAAACAACGAGAAAGTGAGGGAATAGACTAAAACAGCGGTCATCTTACACTGAATTAACCATATGATAGAAGCCTTAACCAAAATGGCCAGGGTGACTAATTCTTTCTCTCAATCTATTTGGGTTTCAAGTATATTAAAGTTGTTTTAATCAAGTCACCAATTTCAAGGGGAACTTGCAAGATTTCATATAAATCCCATAGTCATGCCAATCAACGATTAGTAGGACCCAGAACTTCAGTTTTTCTCTTCTGACTTCCTGAAGATGCACAGTGAAAGTATGGAAATATCCTACATTGCCTAACCAAGATTATTTTGCAATAAAGCCATTATTACCATATTTACAACTAAACCTACTGGAGAAGAGAAGCTGTTCTCTGTCATTGTTTTTCTTGATAACATATATATATATATGTATATATACACACATATATTTTCAAGGAACCAAGTAATGAGTTTAGACAGGATGTGTTTATTTACATAAAAGTCTATGCTAAACCAAACTTGTGGCACAGCTAAGCTTAAGTTTATTTGGTCTCTTGTGTCTAACCTGAGTGGTACAAGTCAGAATCTCAGCACTCTCAATGTTTAGCAGTGTTTTCTTGGGTTAAAAAATTTTTTTTTAATTGGGAAAGCGTTATGAACAAAGCTGTGTTTGTGAGAACCAAGGGCAAAAAAAAAAATGGAGACAGTTAACCTGATATTTTAAAAATACATTCCTTCACTAAAGATGAGGAGAACTTTGATGCCTGACTTTTCTAGATTGAGGGCACTAATGTAATTCTCTCAATACTTTAAAAAACTGCTATGCATGGAAGAGTAGGTGAGTTGGATGGGATAAAATGAAGAAAAGATAAAGTTTTAAAATTAAATGCTTCTGATACTACATTCTCTTCTTCCTTTTTTCACAATCATTTGTTTGAAGTTGGTCACAGAGGGCTAGAGGAAGATGAGGCAGGAAATAGAGCAATTAGAGCATGATATAATTCTGAGTATGAAGGAACTTCCTCCACTTCAGCTTGACTCCAGAATTTGTGAAGAGAGAAAGCTTTGTGAGACTATGTATGTCCAATAAAAGCAAGGAATATGTTGAGAGGCAGTGGGGGGGGGGGGGGTATAGGGAGGAGAAGACCAAAGTTGGAGTCGAGATATGGTTCCTAATCTCAGACTTGGCTTTATGACTTCATTTTTTTATAGGGCATTTGGCAAATCACTTGACCTCCAAGAACTTTAGTGTTCATATGTAAGATACTAATAATAAGACTTCTACTATTTGCATCATGAGGTTGTCGTGAAGATTATGTGAGGTAATATGCATCAACTACTTTGTAAAGAGAAATAGGAAAGTTAAGGAGTTCATTTATTTATTTTTTTAGCTTACATCCTCAACAGAGCCTAGCACAATGCCTTGTATATGGTAGTATTCTTAATGAATATAACCCAATAAATTAATTAAAGAATGATATAAATGAATGTATACAATATATCTATATCCTTATACAAACACATAGATTGTATATATGAATATATTTAAATTGCATGGCTTAGTATATAGAGAGTTGACCTTAGAACTAGAAACACTTGAGTCCAACTCTCATTTGTGACACACGCTAACACCGTGACCACAGGCAAATTATTTATCCTCTCAACACTCTAAGCAACTTTCTAAGATTGGGAAAATGTGCAGGTCTTCATTGATAGATGTTCCTTACTGGGAAAGAAATTTTAGATCTAGTCCTGATCCATATATATGTGCGTATGTGTGTAAATAAACACATAATATACACACACAGTTGTGCTCATTTGTGTATACATGTATATATAATGTATATATGCATTGTACATATTTGTGTTTAATACGAAATGTAGAGCATAGTTCTGGCTGAGGTTTTGGGTAGAAGTTGAGGTTATTCAAAAGGAACCCCTATAGTGACATATTAACATCTATACATATTAAACCATGAATATATGGGCATTTGTTTCACAAATAAATTACTTAATTTCTAAATATTTAGAATGAGAGATATGATACAATAGAGTTCCGAAGAAAATAATTGGATCCAAAAAAGGAACTCTGGACATTGACTGAATCAATCCTCTCATTTTATTTGTCATTGTTTTGGTGTGGTTTTTAAAAAAATATAAATTAGTAGTTCTCTAAGTCTTAAGAGTGTTTGCAGATTAACTACTTATAACCTATAAAGCTATCAGTTATTTCTCTTCTTTTTTAGGCTATCAGTTTTCTGTAATCTTTTCTTTAAAAAAACATTTTTTCGTATAGCATAAATAAATCCCCTTGCAAAGAACATTCCATGAAAAACAATTTACAAATGAAAAGAAAGGAAATATGTGCCCTTCAATTTTGACAGTATACTTCTGTTTTGGCTGCTGAATTTTGGCCACAGTTTTATTGTTCTCTCTGTTGATAATATTTATAGTGTTATAGTATTTGAGCATATTGTCCTTTCAACTCTACTTTCTTCAAGTTATCTCATTTTTCTTTGAAATCTTCATATATATAATTAATATAAATAAGACAAATAAGAAATATATATATAGTTAAGAAAACAGGCCTAGAAAAGTCGAGTGATTTGTATAAAGTCACATAGGTGGGAAGTGACAAAATCAGGACTTGAACTCAGGTCTAATTGTCAATTCAATGAAAAAAACCCAGAATGAAAGAGATGGAAAACCAAGTGCTTCGCAATGAAAGCATTGCTCACATTACATATAGGCATTTCCTTCCATGTCAGTTTCTATGTCATCCCTCCTCCAAGAACTCCATCTGAAAATGTGGAAGAGATAAACAAATTCCTTGGCTCCAAGCTGGTAATCTGAGTTATTGTTTTATCAAAGGCTTCTAAAGTAGAGTAGTTCTTTTAACTTCCCAAATGTGACACATTGGACTGGAAAAAATCAGCCTTGGATCCAGCTGTCAGAGTCTAAAGGGATTTGGTAAGAGGAGGGAGGATTTGGAGGATCTGTCCTCCCTTTAACTTTGTGACTTAACTATTAAGCCATACAAGCACATTGCCTTGCACACTTTGTACACTGGTAAGTCCTGAGCTTTCCTTAACTTCTAAATTACTATATTGATTTTTCTTCTTGTCCCCACTCAGCTCTGTGTAGACATCAGAAGATTTCACAGAATCAGAATCTTAAACTAGATGAAAACCTTAGACAGCATCTAGTCTGTAGATGAGGAAGGTGAGAACCACAGAGGTCAAGTGTATTTCTTATGAAAACATTTAGTAAGTAATTAATGCAGGGCTTGGACCCAGGTGTCCTGAAAAGCATTCTGATATAGTGGATAGAGACCTGGCTTTGGAGCCCATCTCTAATGGCTGCGACTCGGGGGAGGGAATATAACCTCTCAGTGAGGGAAGGCATTCTCAGGGATTGTAATTTAGAGATAAAATGTTTAAAGCTGCTTTGATAGAGGGAATTGTTCCCTACATAAGTGAAATCACCAATCTGTTTCTTGTTTCTTTTCTTCTGATCCCAATTCAGTGTGGGCTTTCTACCACACCAAGTTCCCTGGTCCATGAAGCTTACTATTTTTTTTTCTTTTCTAATAAGAAGAAGCTAATTCTCTGTGATCTACATTCTCTGACTCATATCTACATCACATGTTTCTCTTCCAAATAAACCTCTAACCCTCAGATTCATTTAATGATAAACATTAATCTTATTGCACTATTTGGTCAAAAATATTATTTATTTAGACACTTAGAGATGAAGGACATGAAATCACCTGTAGCCCCCTATCTTGACTCTAGCAATTGTAAAGGGACCCCAGCAGCTCCTTTGAATTATCCCTTTTAAGAATTTTTTCCCAAAGTCGTTATTCTAGATTTACTTCAGATTCTGAGTTCCCAGTTCTCAGACACCTTGGCAATAATTCACCAAATAGATGACTACCTTTACTGAACGACTTTTGCTTTTCTCCTGTTACTCAATGAAATTCATGAAGTCAGCTACTGTCTACTACATCCACCCACACCACTCACCATTTAGACAGTTCATCTTCATTTTGAAGTCTTGGGAAAGAATTGGGAAACTTGGAGTTGGTCTGTTTTTTTCTTCATCTATCTTCTTTTGGAAATGTGGTTACTTTTTAAGTTTTAATTTTATTGATGCCTTTTGTTTTTATATCACCTTAATTTCCAAGTATGTCAATTTCTCCTACTGAGGAAATGTTGTTGTTGTTGTACATGTTGTACATAAACACCACAAATAAAACTGGCTGTAATACACCTAAAAACCTATCACTTAAATAATAATGGAACAGGTTTTTGAAGGGAAAAAAAATCCATTGTGAGCTTTCCCTACTGAGATATCCCTACTGAGCTTTCCTTAAAATTTTTTTAAGAAAATGATACAAAGGCAGTTCACCAAAACTAAACAACATAGCAAATGCAACTGACAGTATATACAGTATTCCATACCCATGGTTGCCTTGCTTGGCCATTAGCAGAGAGAAATTCATTTTCTCAACTCTTCACCAGGATTAAGCTTGGTCATTATAATTATATAACATTCAGTTTTAATTTTTTTTGTTGTTCTTTGTATTTATATTTATAGTCATTTTATTTTATTTATTTTAAAAACTTTTACCTTCTTCTTAGAATTAATAATATGAATTGGTTCTAAGGCAGAAGAGTGGTAAAGGCTAGGCAATGGGAGTTAGATGACTTGTCCAGAGTCACACAGCTAGGAAGTGTCTCCCTGGACCTCCCATCTCTGAGCCTGGCTCTTAACCCGTTGAGTCGCCTAGCTTCACCCTCTAGTCATTTTATATGCTACTTTCCTGGATCTGTTTGTTTCACTCTGTATTTATATGAGGCAGCTAAGTCACCGAGTGGATAGAGTCCTGGGCCTCCAGTCAGGAAGACTCATCTTTAAGTGTTCAAATCCAGCCTCAGACACTCACTAGCTGTGTGACCCTCAGCAAGATACAGTCCTATTTGCCTCAATTTCCTGAGTTGGAAAAAATGGCAAATACTTAATATCTTTGCCAAGAAAACTCCAACAAGGGGTCATGAAGAGTTGAACATGATTGAAAAACAACTGAATAACAAAAACAATTTCTTCTAAGTTTTCCTGTGCTTCTGACTTCTTTTCAGTAGCATCTTAAGCCACAAAAATTTACTATTACATTTTTTACTATGTGTTTAGCCATTCTCTTATCAATGGATATCTACTTTGTTTCTAATTCTTTGCTTTTACCAAAAAAATTGTTGATATGAATATTTTGATTTAAAGGATAATTTTCTTTTAGTCATTGATTTCCCTGGAGGTCACTGGCTAACAATGGAGTATTCTCAAAGGATATGAATATTTTAATCACTTTTTAGCATTAATTCAAAATTGACTTCTAAAATTCTTAGACTAATGCATAACTTTATTAACAATGTATTAGTGTGCCTGCCACCCTTCCAAAATTTACTATTTCCATTTTTATCAGTTTTATTTATTTTCTATGTATGAGGTAAAATCTTGGCATTTTAGTTTGCATATTCCTTATTATTATTAATTTGTAATTTTGTAATTATTGTAATTATTTGTAAAATTATAATTATTAATTTGTAACATTCCTTTATTGGACTGTTCATAGTTTGAAAGTCTTCTTTTGAGAATTATTCACTTCTTTTGATCATTTATTCATAGTGGAATGATCTTTTGTCATGTTTTTATTAATTGCATATACATCTTATACATCAGACTTTAGAAATATTTGACACAAAGATGTTTTCCCCCCAAAATAGTTTCCATTCTTGTTCAAAATATATTGACTTTATCCATGTAAAACCACTCTAGGGTAGGTCTTCATCACCTCATGCTTGGATTATTGCAATACTCTGCTGGTCCCTCTACCTGGCTCAAGTATGTCCTTACTTTAATCCATCCTCCATTCAGCCACCAAAGTACAGATCCAAGGATGTAACTCTTAATGCCACCATGGCCTCCACCCTCCAGCCTACCATCTCAATAAACTCCAGTGACTCCCCATTGCCTTCAGGATCAGATACAAAATGCTCAGTTTGGCATTCAGAGCTCTTCATAAGCTGGCCTCCTCCTTTCTTTCTAGTCTTCTTATACTTAACTCTGCCCCAGTTCCTCATACAATCATAAACTTTTAAACCCTTACCTTCTGTCTTAAACTGTTATTAAGTATTCGTTCCCAGGGTCACACAACCAGAAGTGACTGAGGATCTCTATCTACTGAGCCACCTAGCTGTATCCTCACCATACTTAAACTCTTAAATTCAGGGACTCTGACCTCCTTTTTTTTAAATCCAGGGACCCTGACTTTCTTGCTGTTCCAAGAACAAAACATTCCATCTCTCTGCTCCAGGCATTTTTTCTAGCTATTCCCCAGTGTCTAGAGTGCTCTCCCTCCTCAATTCTGCCCAGACTTCCCTGGTTTATTTAAGTCCCAATTAAAATCCTGTCTTTCACAGGAAACCCTTCCCAACCCTTCTTAAGACTAGTGTTTTCCCTTTGTTAATTATTTCTTATTTAACCTGTATCTTAGCTTGGTTGTATATATTTACATATTTACATTTTGACTTTAAGTTCCTTAAGGTCAGGGACTTTTGCTTCTTTTTGTGTTCCTAGTGCTTAATATAGTACCTGGTATATAATAGGCACTGAATAAATGTTAATTGACTTATTTACAAAGAAGAGATTTGAGAAAACACTACATTTTTGTGGAAGTGGGGGGTTCATAGGTGTAGAATGTTGCATATATTTCCAGAATTTTTTGATGTACTAATAAGTTTTTATAATTTTTTTCTTCTCTTTTTCTTTTTTCTTTAAAAAAAATCAGTTATATGGAATGGCTTTACAGCAGGAGGTGTGTAAGGGTGAAATTTAGGCAATGTAAAGACAAAATATGTCAAAAAAATTATTTTAAAACAAAGAATTATCTCCCTAGAAAAAGCTAAGGACACAGGATTTTATTTCTTTCTATTTTTAATGACCTTTTATATTCAGATTGTAAAGTCGTTTTGAGCTTATTCTGGTATATTTAGACCTAAGTGTTGCTACCAAGCTACTTTTTAGTTTTTTCAGTAGTTCTTATTAAATAGGGAATTTTTCATCAAATGGTTTGTGTAAACATAGGGTTAAGTTGGATTGTTTGTGATTCTGTTGCACTGATCTATTTTTCTGTTTTTGAACCAGTACCAATAATTTGGATGATTACTGCTTTAAGATGTATTTTAAGATCCAAAAGTTCTGTTCCTCTTTCATTTCCTCCTTTTTTTATTTGATTAAAATTCCAGACCTTTTATAACTCCAAATAAAGTTTGTCATTATTTTGTTTAGCTTTTAAGGCATTTTTTGATAACTTGATTGGCATAGCACTAAATTTGTAAATTCATTTGGTAACATCATTTTTATCCTATTGAAGTGGCAGAACCATGAGCAATTATTTGTTTTTATTATTTATTTGTGTTTTATAATTATGTTTGTAGGTTTTGAATGTGCTTTGGTACGTAATAACCAAATATTTTATGAATTTTGTATTTGTTTTAAGTGGGAGTTCTGCTTTATTATTTTCTATAAGATTTTGTGATTCTTATATTGAAATAATGTCAATTTTAAGGATTTGTTTTATATACTGTTACTTTACAGACGCTATGGTCTCAATCAGTCTCTTTCCTAGTTTTCTAAGTCATCTACAAATAATAACAATTATTTGCTTTTTGCTAATGTTTTTTCCTTTAATTTCATTCTCTTGTCATTACTATTGCTAGCATATTTGGAGTTATATTAAACAGTAATGAAGAAAAGGAGCATCCTCGCTTTATTCTTGAATTTATTAGAAAATCTTCTAATGTTGCAAATAATGCTAGATTTTGGTACACACATACACATATAAATGTATGTATATATAATTTATCAATAAAATAACTCTTCCATATAGGGTCTGAGGCATGAATAAATGTGTTTTGAGTCTTTTTTTTAGATTTAATATAATCACAGTTTTGTTTTTATGTGACCAATTATGTTAGCTGATTTTGTGTTATTGAAACAACCTTGCATCCTTAACATAAATCCAGCTTGGTTATGATAAAAAGTTTCTTTGGAAGGAAATTATTTGACATTTTTGCATCAATACTCATCAGTATATCAAAACTAGCAATATTGGTCCATAGTTCTTTTTATTTCCATGCATTCGCTATTAAAACCATTGTCTAGAAATGAACTTTGTATGATGCTTTCCCAATTTTGTGAATAACTTATAAAGCAGAGATTTTTAGGTGATCTTTTCATATTTGATAGAATTTGCCTTTACATCTGCCTTGGACCAGAGTTGTTTTGTTCGTTGGTATCTCTTTTTTGACTGGTTATATTTAATTTTCTGTGATTTGATTGTTTAAGGTATCTTTTTCTATTAAGTTGCAAAAGCTCTAAGTGGTTCTCAAGCCAAGGCAAGAGTTGCCACAGGAACAAGCCACATGTTTCCTTCCTGTACAGGAAACAGACCTGTGCCCAGCAACGAGAGCTGTTTTCTGAATTATGAAACACTGACATTTTATTGTCCTTGTAGTTTAACTGAAAAGGAATTGTTGAGCCAAGACTTGTAGGTGGAGGATGTTTTTTAAAAATTTATTTTGTTAAAAGGTCCTTCAAGCCTGAGGTTTGGTTTAGTTTCCAAATTATTTCCCAAACTTTGTTTCTGGCAATAGAAGCCAAAAGTCATGTAGTGATTGGCAATGAATCAACTTAACAAACCTCCTATGTATCTATTCTTATAAACTGTCATTGCTTCCACCCTCCTTCAGGTTTTTCCTATTCGCTTTGTTATGATCTGATGGATAAAGTCATAGAAATTTAAAGATTTTTGTTGTTGTTCAGTTGTTTCATTCATGTCCAACTGTTCATCACCCATTTGAGGTTTTCTAGGTAAAAAAAAAAAAACTAAAATGGTTTGCTATTTCCTTCTCTAGCTCAGTTTTACAAATGAGGAAATTGAGAGAAACAAAGTTAAATGACTTGCCGCAGCATCATATAGGTAGTGTCTGAGGCCAAATTCAAATTCCAGGTCTATCTCTAGGCACGGCACCACCAAGCTGCTATCATTGAATTTGCTTACATAGGACAGAGATCTAAGTTAGCAGTATTTTACCCTATACATTAGTCATTCCTAAACTATCACATCCTCTCCCCTACCCACTGCCTTTAGAATAAAGCTCTAATTATTCAGTTTGGTCTTGAAAACTCTTCACAGGTTGATTCCAATCTATCTTAACTGATTTCACGTTATTCCTCCTGGTTATACCCTCCATATTTCAGTCAGGCAAGCCTGCTTTCTGTTTTCTGTAGAAAGCATCCAATCTCCTCTGTCCTTACCTCCTCATTTTGGTATTATTATCTCTTTTTAAAGCTTAGTTAAGGCTCTTCCTGACCATTCCAGTTGTTACTGTCCCTGACCTCTACTTTGTATTTATTTTGTATATATTTTCCATTAATTTGTATATATGTTGTTCTTCGCCCATCTCCATTCCCACAACCCCTACATAGAATGTAACCTCCTTGAGGACAGTGCCAAATAATTTTCATGTTACATAACACAATTTAAATTCCTGTCAAACTGAACTGAATTCTCTTATTGAATCAGGGCTTGAATTATAGAAGAACACAGATCCTTCACATCTCCTGACTGTCCTCCAGCTAACCATATTTTTTCTTCCTTCTGAAGGAGATAACAATGACAGAAAAGGAACCAGAAACACACCTGGAGGAAGAGGATGATGATGAATTGGATGGGAAGCTTAATTACAAGCCCCCACCTCAGAAGTCCCTAAAGGAGCTGCAGGAGATGGACAAAGATGATGAGAGTCTTGCCAAGTACAAGAAAACTTTGCTAGGAGATGGGCCTGTGGTAGAAGGTATATGGTGGGAATTGGATGTTTGGTGGAGAATTATCACTATCATTTTGAGCAAAGGAGCACCTGACAAACAGAGGTCCATAGGGAAATGTGCCCCCTGCACTGATTAATGTGGCATAGGGTTAATATTGTGACCTTTTTAGATACAAATAACTAGCTGGCATAGAAAGAGTCTTCAGTACCATAAGTATCTTAGAGCTACACTTGGAAATAAAAATTTCCCTCTTTTTCTCTGCCTTTCCCCAACCTCTTCTCTTTTTCCCTTTTTCTCTTTGTCTCTTTCTTCTCTCTCTCTCACCCCAAATATTCATGTGAACCCTCTTCTCATAACCTTCACACCTAAGATATTTGGTTGATGAAGTGGTCTTAATGGTCTTTTCTGCCTACTTCATATTTCTTCCCTTCTATTCAGACTAGCTTGCCAGTTAGTTGCTCCCTGAACATGATGTTCCTTCTCCTGCCTCCACAATTTGCACATGTAGTCTTGCATGTATAGAATGAACTCCCTCATTTCCACCTGGTAGAGTCCTTAGCTTCCCTCAAAGCCCAACGTGGCTGCCAAAGGGGGCAATACTAACTTTATGCTTTGTAATTAGTTACCTTTTTATATGTCATACTCCAGTTGAATAGAAGTTCCTTGAAGGCAGAGACTGTTTCATTTTTATCATTGTCATTGGCTCCAGTACCCAACACAACATTTCATGCTTAACAAATTGAACTCTTTTCACAGAAAAATATTCTCCTTCTCTCTCTCCCACATACACATACACATTTCCCATCCTTATGCCTTTAAGCACTACTTATTATCCTTATTTGTGTTCTGCAGATCCAACTGCTCCCAATGTAATAGTCACTCGACTCACCCTGGTCTGTGACACTGCCCCAGGACCAATCACCATGGACCTTACAGGTAAGTAAATACATTTGCCTTCTTCTAATGGATTTGTTGGCAGTCTGGGGAGGTCTTTACACAAGAAGCAAAGCATCAGTGGATTTTCTAAAGTGAAGAAGCCAGAGAAGTAGCTTGGTGATATAGATACTGTTAGGAATAAGTTGGCAATCGGCCATAGAATGCATATTACACCACACTCAAAAAAGACCCCTGCGATGGCTCACTTCTATTTAAATAATTTGCTAGAATCGGAGCAGTAAAACATTTGTACCTTTCCATTGCCTTCATTCTATTATTTTCAGAGAAAAAATCAGAATAGAATTTATTTTCATGTAGCAGAGCTGCTGATAGAGAATGTAGGCAATTCTACAACCACTTGCGCATTCCCTCTGGGAATGTAGACTTTATTAAGAATAAAAACTTATGAAAACTTAAGGAAAGCAATGCACTTGAATGAGGCCAATAATACAGACCTTATACATCTTATATGTACTTGATGGGAGTATTGATATGATTTCTGGTGTGAGAATAACTCCCCAATAACTCCACCACCTCTTTAATGATGCTCCAAATTTCCCTATGCTACATATTTTCCATTAATGTTTTATATTTATATATATACATACATATACAATATATATATACATACATATACAATATATATATATACATACATATACAATATACATATACAATATATATTGTATAAAATATATACAATATTTTCCATTAACTTTAGACTTTGGATCTTGGACAGATGTAAATTCCTTCCCTCTTACTGCCTCTTGGGACAAGATATAAAATCCTCAGCCTAGCCCATTATTATTTCATTGTACTCCTTCTCCCAACCCCCTTACCCCCACTTTTTCTGCCAGTCAAATTGGCCCAGTGGCTAGTTCTATAAGCCATTTCTTATCTCCTGCCTCCAAAACTTTGCACAAGTGGTTCCTTCATGTTTGTAATATTGTCTTCCTTCACGTCGACCTTATTAGAATCCTTTGGTTTCATGAAAGCACATATCAGGTACCTCGTCCTCCAGGAGACTGTTCCTGTTTCCCCCAGTTATTACTACACTGTCCCTCTTGAAATTAATCTTAATCTACATTTTACTTGCCTGGCTGCATGTTGGGTCCCTCCTCCTGGAGAATGCAAGATTATTCAGGGAAGGAACTGTTTTGTTCTTGTCTGTTTGGCCACAAACACCATTCGCTGTTCATAATAGATGCTTAATTGTTTTTTGTTTAATTGAATGGAACAGAATGGATTAGAATTAGAAGGACTTTAGAGGTCATAAAGTCCAAACTAGAAATGAAATTGAGAGTAGTTACTGTTAAGATTATTAGCATGTGACTGTGAATGAGTTCAAGGACTTTTTGAGACTTGGAGGGTTTTGTTTGTGTTTTAAGAAATGGAGGTTGAGAGGGCAGCTGGGTGGCTCAGTGAATGAAGAGCCAGGCCCATAGATGGGAAGTCCTGGATTCAAATCTGACCTCAGATACTTCCTAGTTGTGTGACCCCCATTGCCTAGTTCTTACCACTCTTCTGCCTTGGAACCAATACACAGTATCAATTCTAAGATGGAAGGTAAGGGTTTAAAAAAAAAAAAAGGTAGAGGAGATTGAGAACATAAAGACACTATGCCTGCCTAAAGGGGGTATATAAAGATAAAGAAGCAAGAAGGCTAGGGGGACAGAAAATAAACATTGCATATTTCATACGGCCAATAGTGAGGCCATGTCTTAGTGTCAAATCAAGTGTGACTCTTATGAGACAAACAGACAATTCTAGAACAATAGATTTGGTGGAGATAGAAGGGGCTAAGTTGTAAAGAGCCACACTTTACCATATATGGACTTTTTGTCAAAGAGAGGAAATAAGAAATTGAGCAGATAGACTTCCTGTTCAACTGAAACCACCAGAGCAAGCAACAATACTGCAAACTCAACTGCCCCAAAATGCTGTGTGTATCTCCCAGAAAGAAATTCTCTAGGACTATAACCTCTTCCTGTGTGAAATATTCAACTGTTATCAGGTGCAGCTTTCACTCCCCAAAATAAGGATAGACCCAAGAACAGAATGAAGCTAAGGGAAAATATACCTAGAAATATATAATTCAGCCCACATGGTAGGCTTTATTCATGCAGCCAAAAGTACTTATTATGTTTAAAGTTATGTAAGGCTATACTCACTGTTAACCTATATTACAGAGAAGAACAATTAATAGTTATCCATTTCTCTATTTTAACTACAAGAAGGGGGAAAAAAGAAAATAGCGTTTTTCTTACCAGGTTGCAACTTGGACATATTAGTAACCAATAATAAGTTCTGCCATGTTTGCATTTTGTAAAATATTGAAATTCACAGATCTACTATAGAATCTTTCTTGTTCCAAATTTCTCTTCCTCACACTTGCCAAATTAGTAATTCCAAAAGCACAGATCTGACCATAACACTCCCTTGCTCAGGCTTCAGTGGTTACCTATCCCTTGCCTTCAGGATAAACTCCAAACTCCTGTTTGGCATTCAAAATATGGCTCCAACCAATTTTTCCAAAAGGATTCACTTCACTTCCTTTCCCAAATCCTATATGCCACCCACACTGACCTATAAATGATTATCAATCTTTCTCCTCCTTATCCTTGTGGGGCAGGACCCAATATTTAGAATGTTCTCCCTCCTCACTTTCTTCTCTTAGAGTACCTGGCTCCCTTTTAGTCTCAGCTAAGGTGTCACCTCTTTCTGGAGATCTTTCCTGGTCCAATACTCTGATACTACTCCCTGCCCCAGCCCAGCTATTAGTTTTGTCTTTTTCCTTACTCCAAAATTATTTAATTATCTATTCTACATATGCATGTATACATACATGGATCTATGTATTATCCAGATATTTATTATACCTACACATATATGCATTGTGTGTGAATCCTGATAACTTCCTAGAGAGAGAGTGTAGTGAAAAGAACACCCCTGGAACCAGAAGAGAGCTGGTTTTGACATCTGCTTTTGCCCCTTACTAACTATATGACTAAGAGGATATTACTTAATGTCTCCGTGCCTGGTTTCCTTATTTCTAAAATAGAGATGATAATAACACTGGTGTCATGGTGGGGATT
>NC_058134.1:193335165-193346379 GCF_016433145.1 Gracilinanus agilis
ATATATATATATATATATATATATATATATATATATATATATATATATATATATAAGCTCTCCCAAATTAGACTTTTCCTACATTCTTTAGCTCATTGCTTCCATCCTAGAACCCCAGAAAAAGTCTCTACAGCAAAGTTTACGTATGACTTATGTCTAGAGTATTCCCTAAAAGGCATTATTGGTGTCCTTTCTAGCAAAAGTCCCTAAGTCTAGCACATAGTAGGTATGTTTTAGTATAACTCTTAAATTCTTCCACTAAAAAAGAACTTCTTGAAATATAAAAGGCTCATAGGAGAACATTAGATATTTAAAATGTGAAACAGTAACCTACCTTTCTTACAAGTAAGAACAATTTTGTAGGACAGGTCAACAGAGAATTACATTCACCTCAAATTTGTGGTGTTATGGAGCAACTCACATATCCAAATCTTCTGCCAATCCAAGTTATGAATTGTGCTTTCTTAGTTCATTGCAGCATTCTCCTAGGTGGGGCAATCTTCTACCCCAAGAAAGATATACTTTCAGGAAGTACCTCCCACTGGCCTCTCAAGCTCACCTAAAGTAACTATTTAGGCTAGAAATGTACATCTCATTTTTAAAAACCCATATATTTATTTCCAATTCTTTTCCAGGTTAAGGAATAAATTTAAAACTCTTATAATAAACACATAAGTCATCAAAACAAATAATTCCTGCATTGGTTATGTCCAGAAATGCGTGTCTCAATATTTTAAGTCCATCACCTTTCTGGCAAGAAATGGGTGGAATTTTTCATCTTCAGTTTTCTACAAACATGGTTTATTGATCAAAGTTCTAATGTTTTTCAAAATTGTTTTTCTTGTAAAGTTTTCATTGTGTAAATTGTTCTCCTAGTTCTTCTCACTTTGCCCCACATCTGTTCATAAAGGTCATTCTAGTTTTCTCTGAAATTATCAATTCTGTTAATTTTTATTACACAATAATATTTTATTATTTTTATATGCCATAATTTGTTTAGCCATTCCCCAATAGATGAATACTCACTTAATTTCCAATTGAGGGCTGCTAGGGAAAAAGCTGCTATCTATGTTTTAATACATACGGATCCCTTCCCTCCTCGTTTGATCTCTCTGATCTCCAGGTCAAGTAGAGATATAGGTAAGTCATAGGATAGGCACTGTTTAGTAACCTGTGGGACATAGTTCAAAATTGTTTCCTAGAATGACTAAACCATTCATTTCATAGCTCCACCATCAGTGGATTGGTAAACCTGTTTTCCCTCTATCTTTCCAACATTTATCATTTTCCTCTTCAAAACAGTTAGGTTTTGTATCTTCTATGTCTTAGTGTCCATCTTCCTACTATTTCAATTCACTTTTATGTAAAGCTCAATCCCTTTCATCCTAAAACACTAAAGAGAAAAAAGTTTCTGTTGCACAAAATTGATGAAGAGAATAAAATCTGAAAGAACATCTGTTTGACTTACTTGGGATCACTTCCTTCTTATAGGTGAACAGGGATATTGTGTCAGGGCTGAAATATGTGCAGCATACCTACAGGACTGGGGCTAAAGGTAAGATTTCTCACATTTTCCAACCTCCCATCAAAATATAAACATTATCTAGTGAAAAGAACACTGGGCTAGTCTCTTTCTTAACCATTAATACTTAGGTCAATCATTAAATTTCTTTGGTCCTCAGCTGCTTCATATATGAACTAAAATTATTGCGAAGGAAAGAGAATGTAAGAGGTGGGACATGAACCCAGATAACCCCAATATGTCTAGCTATCTCTAACTGCTACTCCATCTTACCTCTGTGAAGAAAAGACAAAATGAGAAAATGCATGTGAAAGCATTTGAAAATTTAAAAATCCCTTTCTACATGCAAGGGGGCAGTAATAATATTATCCAGGTCCCATCTATACTAGAACACTTAGGAATGTTGAGAGATTCCCTGGTGAATCTGGAAATCAAAGGAAATCAATGATTATTCAAGACCCAAAGGGGATATGTTTTGTCCTGAATAATCTGGATTGACTTCCTTCAGAGCCCAGTCTCCCCAAAAAATAAACAAATGAAAAAGTGAATGAATGGTTAGATGATAGATAGCAAAATAAATAAAAATTAAGCTCTGTGCTTTCCTTGACTCTGGATGAATATATAGCATAATGTCAGATATGCAAGAGGAAAAAGAATTTTGCTACACTGGATTTACAATTACTCCTTCAGACCTATTAATAGCTCCTGGAAAACTTGCCCAAGGACCCATAACCTTGTTAGTAGTAGCCAAGGAGTCCCTAGACATTCATTCTATTACTTGTCCAGAGTTCTCACTCTACCATGCTACTCAATCTTGGCAACCAATGGTCTAGACTTCGAACTTTGAACATTCTCTGGTATGGAGGCTCTGTTGTCTTTCTGAATGATGATCTTCCTAATGACTTTTTCTTTCTTTTAGTGGACAAAGCTACATTCATGGTTGGTAGCTATGGACCTCGGGCAGATGAGTATGAGTTCTTGACACCAATTGAGGAAGCCCCCAAGGGGTTGCTAGCCAGAGGCACTTACCACAACAAGTCCTTCTTCACTGATGATGACAAGCATAACCACCTCACCTGGGAGTGGAATCTGTCCATTAAAAAAGAGTGGACAGAATGAGCTCCTTGCTCTACATTCCCTTTCCATCTCCCTTGCCTGTCATTCTGCTGGTAAATTAATGTGCTCTAGAACCCCATAGTTATTTTCCCCTTCCTATGTGTACCTCCCTTCCACCACCACCACCACCCCACACACACAGCCAGGGTCTCTAAAGCTTTACAACTCTTCATTTTTACATGGCACCCTGGTGTATACATGGTACAATTTTAAAGGTAGCCCATGGCTTCCTTTCCTGCTATGCTGAAAACAACACATTCAGTTTCACCACAGAGGCACGAAAGTTTAGAACCAAATTCCTTTTTTATTCTTTCCTCCTTGGAATCAGATCTTTGGAAAGCCCTTACTTGACCAACATGAACATTTCCTTTAGGTGTCATTTACTTCTCTCAGGAGCTAGCCAACTTAGAAAGAGAGAAAGAGAAAGACAGACACAGAAAGAGGAATCTCCCACTAATGGTTCACTCTCCAGATATTCAATAACACATTCTCATTGAAGTATGCTATTATGGTTGCTGCTGTCCTGATGAAGGGCCCTCATCTGCCTTAATCTGTCTTTGTGAATAAAGCCAACTTTTGGAGGTCTTGTATTTGTGAGCAAAACTGCAAACAATTCCATATTTTACGAATAAAACCAGTGCTATCCAACATGTCTGAGACTTTCATTTTGCCAATCCCTCTCCTTAAACACAACCAGAGATCTTACTATAAGTGCTAGGGTACATGTGTGTACCTATGTGCTAACATCTTACAGCCCCGAAACCAGCCCATTTCACTGGTCACAGTGCAGTGGAGAGTGAGCTCCCGTGATTTGTATGGCAGAGACTGGAAGCTTTCCCTAAGGAAGTTTCTCTTGTTCATTGCTTTGAATTGTAAATGAAGAAAATGTAGCTAGCTGGCCTGTAAAAAGGAGGGCTATTCCTTGGCTCCATTTGTGAGTTGGATATTTTATTTCAGAAGCTAAAGATGTTCTAAGTAAAAATTATTAACTTGGGGTGTGGGAACTTGATCTTTAAAAATAAGTATTTCAATATAATTTCTTTCTTTTGTAATCAGTCTTCTGTGTTTTACATTATACTTTTAAAAACATTATTCTGAGAAAGGGTGCCTAGACTTACAAGACTGTCAAAAAGGGTCCATGACAAAAAAAAAAAGTTTAAGAAGCCCTGCCCTAGAGCCAGCTGCTGAATTCCCATGGCTCTGAGATCACTTCAGCCAATTAACAACAGAATATATTAGGATCAGCTTCCCAGGCGATACCCTAAGCTCAACATTTGAAATAGGACAAGAATAAGACAGACATTGGAAACAATCCAGTCTGGCTGACTCTTTCTCTTCCTCTTCATGCTGAGATTGCCTCTGGAATTTATTGTAGAAAGTCAGCCATCCCAGGGTAAAAGAAAAAATTACAAGCTAGATCTATCTAAGTAGAAATGAAGAAGCAAGGATAAAGAGTAAAATTTCCCTTCCCTTCCAAAAATGGAAAACCCATCATGAAATGATGAAAAGAGATCTATACCCTTAACAGAGAAAATAGTGTCTTGGATTATAATGCATAAAGAACCATCAAGAGAAGTCATTCCCAGAAATCATTAAGGAGAACTTAGAGAGCCATTTGGGGAAACTAGTACTGAAACAGAATAGATATATAGATTACAGATTCCTTTGAGCTGCCTTTTCCCCCAGTTGAATCACTGACCAATCCCATTTTTATCTTTGTGCCTTGGTAGTGCCAGCGATGCTTAGGAACCTGTGCTGCTTCTAGTTATCAGAGTGGCCAAGACTTTCTTTGCTGCAGCTAAACTGGCCGTTGAAGAAAAACCTTGTTTTTCTGGATAATTTCTTATTCAAAGGCCTAAAGTTTTACCTATTTCCCTAAGGTCCTTCAGACATAATCATGGAGATATAATAGCCCATGCCTAGAAAAATGATGCTGGATTAGAAATAGAAAGTAAGAGTAAAGGGACCAAGGCTGAATGAAATAGCTCTATTATCAGTGAAAAACATTCCCAGGCACCGTGCCTTTATTCCATATGTCTTTTGCCCTAAGTGCTGAATTTTCTGTGTATATCTTACCTTCTAATTAAGAAGATAATACAAAGCTAAAAAAGGCTGGGGTCCATCGTATAATATATGGTAAACCAAGAACATTACTGGATCCCTGCCTTCCTATTTCAGCTCGTGAATCTGATGAAGCTAAAGGAGCTATGGGCTTTAATCTTCAGGACCAATGGAAACTATTCAATGGAGAGTTATTTTTTTCTCTTTCTTTCATTAATTGTGCACTGCCCCTAGCAAGTCCTGGGAATACTTATGCCTTTCCCTCAAAAGTTCCTCCTCTTTTGCCCATGTTTTCCCTTCGATTTCTTCTCTGCTCTAGCATATTTCATTTGATGAAAGCTTAGATTATTAGATACCCCTCCTATCTAACTGGTAACCATTGGTAGCCCACAGAGATTCCTATTTCTTCAATATTCTAATTCCTCTTCTTTCCTGTCTCTAGCCAACCACTCCAATTCCCCATCACCCAGCTGTCAACTCTGTGTACACAGCTGAAAATAGGCACAATAGGATATGAGTGGAGGAGGAGAAGTAGGAGCACATTTTTAAGTAGTGAGCCATTAAAGCAGCAGACAAAAACACAGACAAGTAGGAAAAGGCATGAAAATGGAACTTGTAGATGTCTGCAATAATTTAAAAAGCCACTAGATATCACTTTCTTCCTAAGGAGAATAGCACTCAGTTGTAAAAGACATGAGGGACATCCTGAAATAAAAACTGAGCTCTCAGTTCCCACTGAGACCGGCAGGATTTCAGAAAGCCAACCCTCCACAGGCAACATCCTGCCCAAGGAGAAAGCACATGGGACTTTTGGGGGCTAAAAGCAGGGGTGTGGCCGAGAATCACAGATGATATGTCATAGAAGACCAATTATGGTGAGGGAAAGGAATGGGGCCAGCCAGCTTGATCTAAGTCACAGTATAATTTCTACCACAGGGTGCTTTCATCTGACAATGTTGCTCTCACAAATAGATAAGACATGCCCCCCACACACACACACACACAAGAAAGGAGAGGAAAGAGGAAAATGAGACGAGATATGTGTGTTTAGCAGAGTGGCTGGTCCATAGTAGGCGCTTAATAAATGTTTATTGATTGATTGCGATAACATAGAAGTAGGATAAAAGAGGGAGTCCAAATATGATACTTCAGAATCCTTAATGCCATAAGGGACAGAGATAATTTTTAAAAAAGTAGAAATCAGAAAATTTAAATCATAACACATTGGATAAAGAAAGAGTTCTTAGAAAAGGGAATCATCTGGGCAGCTAGGTGGTTCAATGGATAGAGAGTCAGGCTTGGAGATGGGAGGTTCTGCATTTAAATTTAACCTCTGACGCTTCCTAGCTGTATGACCCTGGGCAAGCCACCTAACTTCAATTACCTAGACTTTAACATTCTTCTGCTTTGGAACCAAAAATCTCAGGCCAAAAGTAAGGATTTAAAAGAAAAAGAAAACAGCATAGTAAGATAAAATTACTAAATAATAAAATTATTAAAAATAAGATGAAATAGGTAAAGATTTTTTTACTAACTATTTAAATGGGAGGGGAGAATAAATAATGAAGAGAAATAGAAGAAAAATAATCATTTAAAATTAGAGAACTTGTAAAAACATCAGCCAGTGGGAGCAGAGGAAGGGAGAGGAGCTATGGAAATGGATTAGCATCAAAGTAGATTAAACAAAACCAACTAAAGGCGACAAAGAAATACTTTAAAAGTAGAGAGAATAAAAACAATTCTAAAGAAATTAATGGAGAAAAAACAATAATAATTTTCCATGTGAATGAAGACAGGCAGGGTACCAACTATGTACACATCCTGTGGCAGTAGTAGTTGGAGTTCTGAACTTGAATTCAGGTGGATCCAAGAGCAGGATGCCAGCAGGATACCAAACAGAAATCATGTAAATCACTAAACTTCATTGAACCTCTGTTTCTTCATCTATAAAATAAAGGGTGTACTTATATTATCTACCACATAGGACTCTCATCAGGAAAGCAATAGTGGTGATTTCGTTTGGAAGAGAGAGATACCATTTTTCCTTTCTTTTCCTATATCACAGGGTCACTGAGCCCTGACTAGAAAAAGGACATCTCTGATACAGACAACCTAGAGGAGCTTGTTGCATTGGGAAACTTTGTACCAGATCACTCTGTGCTACAAAATGCATGCTCAGCTGTGACCTATGGCTCTACCCTTCGTTTCTCCATTAGCACCTCTTTTCAGTTGGTTTCTGCAGCATCTATCTCAGCACTGGTGTATGGTGGAAGAGGAGGAATTAAACCCCTCCCCATTGCTCAAACTCCCATCACATAAACTTTTGGAGGGGTCAGTTCAATAATATTTGGTTTGTCTCAATTTTTATGTTCTCATATTTACCAGGAAGGAAACATGGTGTAATGGGAAAAACACTGGGTTGAGTCAGGAAGTCTGGATTTAAATCCTGTCTTAGTCACTAACTTGTGTGACACTTTGGGCAAGTCTCTGAGCCTCGACTGCCTCATGTGAAAAATGAAAAAGTTTGAATTCCATCATTTCTCAGGTTCCCTTCAGCTCTTAATCAGGGATGTTGTGAGACTCAATTGAGATAATTGATGAAACCTTAAAGTACTATGTAAAAGCCATTATCATTTTTATTATTGTTGTTATTATTAGCCTACAGTCACCAGGCTTCCAAGCTGGTTATGACTTCATTCCTGGAACTTTCTGTTGCACTCCTGCTGAGCTCAAGCAACGTTTGTAAAAGCAATTCAGAGGTGTGCTGGTAAATAGTGTACAAACTATAGGGAACACGCTTTTCTATTTTTTTAAACTCTTACCTTCTGTCTTAGAATTGATACTAAGCATCAGGTCCAAAGCAGAAGAACAATAAGGGCTAGGCAACAGGGGTTATATGGCTTGCCTAGGATCACACAGCTACTAAATGGCTGAGGCCAGATTTCAGCAATGTTTTAAATTTAATCTTCATTAATAAAGTAACACTCTATTAAGTCTAGACAATCAACACTCTATTGTGGCTACACAATAATAAATCAAATACCGTTTTATGGCACATGCTGATTTCTGAAGTATAAATGCTCAAACTGTAATTTTAACATCTGTTTATAGCTGACTCCAGCATCCCAATTGTTCAAAGTCATCTCTTTCATTTTGGTTTCACTTGCATTTATACATACCCAAACTGCCACTTAACTTTTGAATAGCCATTATTCTAGGACCTCCCACATCCTTCCTCTCACCCAATTTTATGCCATCTATAACTTGTAAATTCATATGTAGCCATCACCATTTCACTATACCTGCTGTAGAATTGCTTACTTTCACTAAGTTTAAAAAAAAAAAAAAAAAAAAAAAAAGCTGATTTTACCACTACTACAAATGAGGATCCTACAACTTCATTTGGGCTCTTTTTTTTTTTTTTAAACAATCCCTCTACTACTATTTTCTAATTCCTGTCTCATTCCCTACATCATCTGTTACAAATATTTTCTTCTCATACTAAACTGTCTTTCTCTCTTCCCCACCCCCCCCCTCATCTCTAGCAGATGACTCGGGTTCCTAACTTTTCTAAGAAGGTCACAGAATCTCAAGAATTGTAAAAAGATCTCAGAGATCATACTGTTCCACTTGAACATGAGAAAGAATCCTCTCGACAACATTCTCTAGTAGGGTGAACTTCCTTAGGCAATCCATTCTGCTTTTGGAAAATCTAAAGTACCTGGCATGAGCTCCTTGAGTTTCCTTCCTCTGATCCTCAAATCCCAGCATCATCATCCAATACTTTCTTTCCTATTGTCGTCAAATGGGTTATCACTTACTACTTCTCACTAACACTCACCTCTCTATCTACATCTTGCTCCTAAAATACATGTATATAGTGCACAAAACAGAATCTTATTTTTATAGCTTTCCAACACATCTCTCTCCCATTAGCAAGGGGTCATTTAGGATCCAAGTTACCTGTTGATATTTTTTTTTCACATAGGCTTTACTGACAGCCATATAGGTTCTACTTCCTTACTTATCCTATCCCATGGTGATTCATTCTCTTATTCTCCCCTATAAAGTCAATGAATCATTCTCACATCGAGACCTCCCTCAGGAGCTTACTCCCCAACTATATATATATATATATATATATACATATATATATATCCCAAGTTTACTACACATTCAATCAGCAACATTTCCCACTCTTTCTAACACTTTCTAACAATACTGTTCATTTGCTCTTCTATTTTCTTGTTTTCTATGATCATTTGTCTCTACTCCTACTCAGATCGCTGTGCCTCTGTTCAAATGACACTTGCCCTGAGGTTGGCTCTTAATTCACTTAAACAGACTAGGAAATTGTAAGCACTGGCTTCATCATATACTCTCTGGTTTATAATTACATCTTCATTTGCTCTTGACCTCACAGCCCCTGCCATTAGGACTTAATTTCTTCAAAACATTGTCTATAGCCAAAGTTTCCCTTTCCTCACTACCAATTATCTTCTCAACCCCTTGCAATTCGAGTTCCACATCCATCACTTCATTGAAACTCCTCAGGGCCACTAGAGACCATGCCATCACCAAATCAAATATT
Source organism: Gracilinanus agilis (assembly GCF_016433145.1). NCBI lineage: Eukaryota > Metazoa > Chordata > Mammalia > Didelphimorphia > Didelphidae > Gracilinanus > Gracilinanus agilis. The sequence goes on from NC_058134.1 coordinate 193,344,456, forward strand.
GCCTCACCCCCATTTTTCTCAGCTTGACCTTTTTATGACTTTTGAGACTAATGACCATACCCTTCCTACAAGGTATTCTATTTTTCTTGGCTTTAAATACAGATTTTTGTTAATGACCGACTTCCCTAACCACTTCATCTGGCTCTGGCTCTTCTTTTTCCTGACTTTCTAAATATTGATCTTTCTCAAAGGTCCATCCTTACTCTTCTTTTCCTCTCTCTTCTTTTTTCCTTGGCAATATCAATCATTCCTAAAACTTCAATTATTATTGCACTTATATAGATGTGTTTCCAACATATATCTGTAGTTCTGTTCCTTCTTGTGAAGGTCAGATCACAGCCAAATGACCCTTTAGTCTTCTTAGAATCAGAATTAGAATCATAGATTTTAGAGCTAGAAGGGACTTAGAGGTTATTCCTCCTTATTTCATAGATGAGGAAACTGAGGCACAGAAAAATTAGTGATATCCCTTGGTTCACACAGCTAATAAGTATACAAGATGCAATTTGATCCTAAGTCTTTCTGATTTCAAGTCTAGTATTCTATCCACTACTTTACACTATCTTAAACTTGCCATGTCAAAATGCCAGGCTTCATAGTATTTTGCATTAAACCTGGTCCTCCTTACTTTGCTGTTTCTGTCTACAGCACTACAATTTACCATCTTGGATATTTAAAAACCTTGAAGTTATCTTATGCTGTATTATCTTATATCACTTGTAGTATTATTCTGTCTCATATCCAATTAGTTACCAAGTCTTTCCTCAACATTTCTCACATTCATCCTCTCCTCTTTTTTCTCACTGCTGTCATCCTGTCAGTGGCCCTCATGATTACCTTCCTAGATTTACTGCCAAAGAAATCCTCTAAACTCTCTTTCTGCCCTTTCCTTTCATTTACTAGAGATCTACTTATGCCATTCTCTTGTTTAAATACATTCAGTAGATCCTTATTGCTCACTATTGTTGAAACTCTTCTGCCTAGCTTTCAAGGCCCTCAAAGAAAAGACTCTTCAGTCTCTTATATTACTCTCTTCATGTACTTCATGCTGTTGGTAAATTGTCCTATTCTCTTCTACTTCTTAGACTTGCCCCACCCCTGAATATGTCCTGTTTCTTACTCCTTCATGCATGTATTGCCAATGCTTGTATCTAAATAGGGTATATTTCTGAGATGTCAAACCTCAAACTCTATGTACCTTGAATTCCTACATATCCTTTAAAGCCCACCTCAAATGCTACCTTACTTCATGAAGCCTTTTCTGATCTCTTATTTTGTGGGTACTTTCCTAGTCAGGTCTTATACAGCAATTAAAAAAATAATTTAGCACACTTGTGCAATATTGTACATTGTAGTATTCTATATTAATGAATTTTCTTTCTACTAGATCATAATTATCTTGTTTGGGGTCCAGAACTTTATCTGATCTAAGTTTTGTACCTCTTTTAATATCTGGCACCAGTCTCCACACACAGTAAATGCTTAAGATTTATTAAATAAGTAAATTAATCAATGGTTGACTGAAGAATAATGAAATAGAAAGAATATTTATGCTAGTCATAGAGGATAGATTGTATAAATTTAGGCAATAAAATAAGTTTAGAAAACAGCAATAGTCTAGTTTGGTCACTGAAAATTTTTGAGAAGGGCAATAATGGTCAGGCTTCAAAGGCCACATTCATATAATTTGGCTATCTAAAGAAATTTAGAAGAATGTTACTGCTAAAGTCAGCCTCCATTTTAAGACTTCAATGAAATCTCAGAAGTCAAAGAATTGTACTCAATTTCTGCTCTATCTGAGCTATTGCTAGTCAGTTTTCCTGTGTGTTCTTTCTTGATTCTGTTTCTAAGTTTCTTCTCTCCAGTATAATCATTCTCTCTCTCTCTCTCTCTCTCTCTCTCTCTCTCTCTCTCTCTCTCTCTC
>NC_058134.1:193347006-193365904 GCF_016433145.1 Gracilinanus agilis
TATATATATATATATATCCCAAGTTTACTACACATTCAATCAGCAACATTTCCCACTCTTTCTAACACTTTCTAACAATACTGTTCATTTGCTCTTCTATTTTCTTGTTTTCTATGATCATTTGTCTCTACTCCTACTCAGATCGCTGTGCCTCTGTTCAAATGACACTTGCCCTGAGGTTGGCTCTTAATTCACTTAAACAGACTAGGAAATTGTAAGCACTGGCTTCATCATATACTCTCTGGTTTATAATTACATCTTCATTTGCTCTTGACCTCACAGCCCCTGCCATTAGGACTTAATTTCTTCAAAACATTGTCTATAGCCAAAGTTTCCCTTTCCTCACTACCAATTATCTTCTCAACCCCTTGCAATTCGAGTTCCACATCCATCACTTCATTGAAACTCCTCAGGGCCACTAGAGACCATGCCATCACCAAATCAAATATTGCCTCACCCCCATTTTTCTCAGCTTGACCTTTTTATGACTTTTGAGACTAATGACCATACCCTTCCTACAAGGTATTCTATTTTTCTTGGCTTTAAATACAGATTTTTGTTAATGACCGACTTCCCTAACCACTTCATCTGGCTCTGGCTCTTCTTTTTCCTGACTTTCTAAATATTGATCTTTCTCAAAGGTCCATCCTTACTCTTCTTTTCCTCTCTCTTCTTTTTTCCTTGGCAATATCAATCATTCCTAAAACTTCAATTATTATTGCACTTATATAGATGTGTTTCCAACATATATCTGTAGTTCTGTTCCTTCTTGTGAAAGTCAGATCACAGCCAAATGACCCTTTAGTCTTCTTAGAATCAGAATTAGAATCATAGATTTTAGAGCTAGAAGGGACTTAGAGGTTATTCCTCCTTATTTCATAGATGAGGAAACTGAGGCACAGAAAAATTAGTGATATCCCTTGGTTCACACAGCTAATAAGTATACAAGATGCAATTTGATCCTAAGTCTTTCTGATTTCAAGTCTAGTATTCTATCCACTACTTTACACTATCTTAAACTTGCCATGTCAAAATGCCAGGCTTCATAGTATTTTGCATTAAACCTGGTCCTCCTTACTTTGCTGTTTCTGTCTACAGCACTACAATTTACCATCTTGGATATTTAAAAACCTTGAAGTTATCTTATGCTGTATTATCTTATATCACTTGTAGTATTATTCTGTCTCATATCCAATTAGTTACCAAGTCTTTCCTCAACATTTCTCACATTCATCCTCTCCTCTTTTTTCTCACTGCTGTCATCCTGTCAGTGGCCCTCATGATTACCTTCCTAGATTTACTGCCAAAGAAATCCTCTAAACTCTCTTTCTGCCCTTTCCTTTCATTTACTAGAGATCTACTTATGCCATTCTCTTGTTTAAATACATTCAGTAGATCCTTATTGCTCACTATTGTTGAAACTCTTCTGCCTAGCTTTCAAGGCCCTCAAAGAAAAGACTCTTCAGTCTCTTATATTACTCTCTTCATGTACTTCATGCTGTTGGTAAATTGTCCTATTCTCTTCTACTTCTTAGACTTGCCCCACCCCTGAATATGTCCTGTTTCTTACTCCTTCATGCATGTATTGCCAATGCTTGTATCTAAATAGGGTATATTTCTGAGATGTCAAACCTCAAACTCTATGTACCTTGAATTCCTACATATCCTTTAAAGCCCACCTCAAATGCTACCTTACTTCATGAAGCCTTTTCTGATCTCTTATTTTGTGGGTACTTTCCTAGTCAGGTCTTATACAGCAATTAAAAAAATAATTTAGCACACTTGTGCAATATTGTACATTGTAGTATTCTATATTAATGAATTTTCTTTCTACTAGATCATAATTATCTTGTTTGGGGTCCAGAACTTTATCTGATCTAAGTTTTGTACCTCTTTTAATATCTGGCACCAGTCTCCACACACAGTAAATGCTTAAGATTTATTAAATAAGTAAATTAATCAATGGTTGACTGAAGAATAATGAAATAGAAAGAATATTTATGCTAGTCATAGAGGATAGATTGTATAAATTTAGGCAATAAAATAAGTTTAGAAAACAGCAATAGTCTAGTTTGGTCACTGAAAATTTTTGAGAAGGGCAATAATGGTCAGGCTTCAAAGGCCACATTCATATAATTTGGCTATCTAAAGAAATTTAGAAGAATGTTACTGCTAAAGTCAGCCTCCATTTTAAGACTTCAATGAAATCTCAGAAGTCAAAGAATTGTACTCAATTTCTGCTCTATCTGAGCTATTGCTAGTCAGTTTTCCTGTGTGTTCTTTCTTGATTCTGTTTCTAAGTTTCTTCTCTCCAGTATAATCATTCTCTCTCTCTCTCTCTCTCTCTCTCTCTCTCTCTCTCTCTCTCTCTCTCNNNCTCTCTCTCTCTCTCTCTCTCTCTCTCTCTCTCTCTCTCTCTCTCTCTCTCCCTCTCTGTCTATCTCTCTCCCTCCCTCTCTCTCTTTCTCTGTCTCTCCTTCCCTTCCTTTGGAGTCAGTACCACTACAGAGGCATTAAAATATGTCACAGAAGGCAGCATCACCCTATTTCATCATCCATTGGCAGTACAGTGGGGCCTTCATCACAATTTTTTTAGTTGCTGAATTGGAGAATCTAGAGGTTTATGATAACCACATATGGTTACTGAGTCCACATATCTTTCTCCAATGACTGTATGTCAAGCATGCTAAAGGTATTTAGTAACATCATATTCTAACTATCATTAGTGATGTGCATATTATGTCCTCTCTTGTATACTATAAGCTTTGCTGGCAGAGATTCTATTATCATCCACAAAGCCCCATCATCCAGAACACTCTTGTAAAGAAAAGATATTTGTTAATTAGTTGAATTTGTTAGATAAATAATAACTGAACTTAAATTATCCTTAAACATTGGCATCTTCAGGTAGGCACAACTGGTTAACTCAAACCTTGTCAAAAGAAGAGTCCAGAGCAATAGTAAAAATGTATGCCCATGGATCTCACCAACTCCTAAATAGAAATTCTTTCTAGTGTCTAATGTAAAGCATTCTAAAACCTTTCTCTAAGCTTGCAGTTTGCAAAAGTCCCATATAAAGTTTTTTACCTTGTAATGAGAGATGGTTAGAAAGTATTTTGCTTCACAGAGGAGGTAGCATCTCAACTAAATTTTGAAGACAGATTATAATTTCTAAGAAGAGAACTAAAGGAAGGATTTTTCTACTGATGAGGGGAATGAAAAGCAAATGAATGGAAGTGGGAGATTTGCAATCTCAGGATGAGGAAAAGAGGAAATTGAACACTTGAAGCCTTATGTAAAATAAGGATAAAACAATGTTGTAGAGAATCTTAAATGCCAGAGTGAGGAGTTAACATTTTCTCCTAGAAGTAAGGGGGACCTGCTGATGAGTTTTGAGCAAGAGAATGGCATGGTTAAATATATGGTTATAATACTGGGCATGAAGTCAAAAACACTTGAGTTCTAATCTGACCTTAGGCACTTAATAGCTATGTGACCCTAGGCAAGTCTATTAAATTATGTATGCCTCAGTTTCTTCACTTCCCTCACAAAGTTATTGTAAGCATCAAATGAGATGAAATTTATAAAGCTCTTAAAGCTGCCTGGCACATAGTATAGGTACTATATAAATGTGTATTTCCTTTCCCTTATTCATGAAAATAATTTTGACAATATTTGCCAAATATTGATCATCCTCTCAGTCTACATTTTTTCTTTTCTTGGATGTTATACCATTGCTCTCTTTTGGTCCTTCTCTTACTGTTCTGACTAGTCCATCTCAACCTTCTTTGCTTGATTATCCTCTACGACCATGTATAGTCACACCTCAGGGATCTGCCCTGTGTTCTCTTCCCTTTTTTCCTATACCCTATTCCACGGATCTGATCAAATCTCATGGGCTCTTGAACTAGCAATACTATTACTAGGTATATACCCCAAAGATATCAAAGAAAGAAGGAAAAGACTCATATGTATGAAAATATTTATAGCAATGAATTGGAAACTGATTAAATGATCTTCAATTGGAAAAAGGCTAAAAATTATTATAAATAAATTTGACAATACTATTATGCTATATGAAATGATAAAGGGCATAATTTCCAAGAAATCTGGGAAAGCTTGTATGAACTGATACAAAGTGAAGTAGGTGGAACCAGTGGAACAACAGCAATAATGTTATAAAGACAGATAACCTTAAAAGACCAAAAAATTCTGATCAACACAATGACAAGCCACAATTCCAGAGGATTCATACTGAAACATGCCACCCATTCCCAGACAGAAAAGTGATGAACTCAAAGTAATTTTTGTGCATGGTCAATGCAGGAATTTGTTTTGCTTGACTAACAGATGTTTATCTTATTTCCTGGAGTAGAGAAGTTGAAGGAAGGTGGGCAAGAGTTGGAGGAAGAAAATGAGAAACTGAAAATAAAATTTAAATAAACATATATATGTGTGCATAGACATATATATATGCATAAATAAAATAATAACTCTAACTCTCACTACGAGAAAAAACCTCCCCGAAAAATTCCCTGGGTTCAATAATCATTGAACCATGTAAATGACTCTAAAATCTATATTTTCAACACTAATAATCTATCTCCTAAACTCTAGTTCAACATTGCCAATTGTATACTATTGATATCTCCATTCTACATGTCTCATAGGCATCTGAAATTCAGTATGTCCAGAACTCATTCTCTTTTCCCCTAAGCCCACCACTCTCCCTAACTTCTGTTTCCATTTAGAATTTTACTATCCTTTTATTCACTGAGGGTTAAACCTGTGCCTTCTGTCTTCCTTCCTCAGCATTCTCCTCTCTCTTACCTCTGTCACCAATCAGGTGCCAAATATCAGTTCTAGTCTCTGAGTCATCTCATTTGCTAGTATCCTCTTTTTGCCATTCATACACTTGTCACCTTATTCCGGCTATTACAGTAGTCCTATTCCAAAGTGATGAGGGTCTGAGTTAAGGAAGCATCCACAGGAGAGAAACAGATGAATTAGACGTATATGGAATTTGAAGCAAAAAGACTCAAAAACTGATTGCATTGCGGTGGGGGTGGGGAGCTGAAACAGAAGGAGAAGAGAAGAAGTGAGCATGTATCTGAAGCAATAAACTTGGATGCCTGGGACTTAAATAAGGAAATATGTAGGAGTGGCAGGTTTAAATGTAAAGATGATGGGTTCTGTTTGGAGCTTATTACATTTGAAATGCTGGAGGGACTTCTAAAACATCATGTCATCCCTAGCAGGCAGTTGGTGATATGGAGGTTAAATTCATGAGAGAGTTTTGGGTTGGAAAGATAGATAGACAAACAGATAAACATATAGACAGACAGACAGACAGACAGACAGATAGAGAGACAGACAGATAGATAGATAGATAGATAGATAGATAGATAGATAGATAGATAGATAGATAGATAGATAGATAGATAGATAGATAGATAGATATGGAGATCTAGGTATATGTACACAAATACATTCACACATCTATTCATATACAGTCATCTGCTAAGAGTTATCTAGTGAAAAGAATGTGGTAAGAGAGAATTATTGAACACATAAGAGATAATGAGATCACTAAAAATGTAGAAACCATAGAAATAGAAGAGAAAAGAGCTCAGGACAGAAACTAAGGGATAAGAAATTGAAGATAAATTAAAAGAGTATGCTGAGACAAAAGCAAAAGAGTTAGAATGATGCAGTGTTCTGGAAGTCAAGGTAGAAGATTAAGGTAAAAATTCTAGAAAAGAAAGGTGTGGTATTATCTCCCAGGTATCTAGAAGACCTAACACTGTCAGAGAAGATTCTAGAACTCACAATCCTTTTAGAAATAAGGAGATTAAGTCCCAAAGAGATAAGCGATTTGCTCTAGGTCATTTGACTAATAAGTGCAGAGCCAAGCCTTGGAACCTTATAGTCAGTTTCTGCCTCCAAGTACAATGCTTTTTCCAAAACACCATTCTGATTTGTCTAACACAATTTATTATTCATAAAGCCATATTTATACTGTACAGAACTCTGTGTTCTCTTCTGGAATTCTTTTTTCTTCTTTGTTTTTTTGTTGATGACTAGTTACATAGCTGCTTTGAGTATGCCTTTGAGATCTCTTTAGACAAATCTGCATATATGCCATGCTAAATACAAACATTCTTTCTTGTCCAAACTTACTGGCAGGTTTGGGAATGTCCCCTGTTTATATCTTCCCTGTCCCCAAACAAATTTATTTTTTCCCTTAGTTCACATTTTCACAAATAGGTAATTTTAATAGAAATATTCAGCAAGAACTGAGAATAATTATCTTTAATTATTTTGTTATTGTTGTTGTTTGTGGCCTGAAGACCAAACAAGTTTACTGCTTTTTATTCTAGACGGGCTTTTCTGCTCAAGTAACAGATGGGTCTATGGCAAGTTGCCTGGTACACATAACAGAGATGATTAAATAAAATTTTTCCCCAAACTATTGGTTTCAGGGTCAGATTTTCTTTCCAGTGAACTATGCAAATTCTCTTTCCAAGGGACTGATTGCTTGTTCCAATGCTGTTTTCAGGAAATCTACACATGAATTTTCCAGAGTTTATTAGTTTAAGAAATAATGAAATGAATAGACAGTCTCTTTTTAAAGAACCACATAAGCTGAAGGAAAGGAAGAAAGTCATACGATCATAGATTTGGTTCTTGAGGTTTTCTAGTTCATCTACTTCATTTTACAGATGAAGAAATAGAGGCCAAAAAGGTTATGAATTTTCAAAGGTCACACAAGTAATAAGGGTGAGACCTGGGATTTGAAACCAGGTCCTCTGACTCTGACATATGCAGCCTGTTTGCTGATGATACATTTGTATACATTCCCATATTTCTATTGCCATAGGCTAATACTGACTTCTGATTTAAAAACACCTGAAAAGAGTGGCGTTTCCTGTTCCCACAACTTCTGGGAAACTTTAAGAAATAACTGGAAAGAAAGTAAAGTGGGAGGGCAAATTTGGCAAAAAGTAAAACTCAGATGGGAAAACTTCCAAGTATTTTGCAAGGAGAAATTGCTAGAGGACTAAGGGATAAGGATATTGCTTTGGCGGTGGGCACTCATAAATGCCTATTTAATGAGTGAATGATAATTAAGATTAGGGTAAGAAAAACAAAGCAGCTGTGCCTCTTGGTGGGAGGCAACTACATCTAAAGGCAGATTTCAGAAATTGTTCTTGTAGGATTATAGGATTTTGTCTGGTGTTCTTTGTAATATGAATAGGGATTCTGTGCGAAAATCTCAATGTTAGTGATATTTTTCCTTCTAAAATACTAAATTGTAACAAAATATTACTATCTTAAAGGGGAATTTTTTCAGTATGAGTATGGGTTTGATTTGCATTCCTATAATGTCATGCAGTAGAAACAACTCTGGATTAGGAGGCAGAAGGCTTGAGTTCAAATCTCTAGTCAAACTTAAAAAAGCAAGTCACTTCCTTTTTTTATAGACCTCAGTCTCCCCATCTGTAAAATGAAGAGGTTGAACTAGATGGTCTCTAAGGCACCTTCTGACTTCTCTTTATCCCTGAGCTAATTCAGTCTCTCTAGACTTGTAGTGTTGTGAGGATTATTTGGGTATTAGTTTATATATAGTTAATGTGGACCTAGCAGGAAGGGCTGGAGAATTCCATATGGAATGGGGAAGCAGGAAGTTGCTTGCACTCTCTGAAAAAGACTCCATGGTGGGAGTTACAAGCAGTAACTGATTCCCTGGGAGACCTCAGAGCTTGTGGAGTTGCACCCTGATTCCCTGGGATCCTGGGGTGCAGTGAAGGTTGGAAGCAGAGGACTTTCTATCCTGCACAACAGCACTGAGTAGGGAGTGATCTGCAATCTGGTGGACAGCTTGCAGGCTCCTCTCCCTACTGGGCTGCTTTGGACCATCAGTTCTGGAGGGGTTGGTTCCTGGCATCCTGAAAACATCCCTGGACTCTACTGTGAGGATTCCCACTCCAGTCCTGTTATTCTCTGGGCCCTGCCTGGCTTAGGTCTTAGTTTAGTGTAGTCAAGTCCTTCCCCTTCCCCTGCGGTTTGCCCTTAGCTTTTAAGTGTAGTAAACCCTATTCCCATCCTTAATCTTAGTTTGTCCTTCATTAAATGTGTTGCCTTAACTTATAAATTCCTGCCTTTACTTTGCTGGTTTCCATAGACCTAGTCTTGGTGCTTCAGAGAGGCAGTTGGACCTAACAGCCAATTCAGTAACAGACACCCCTTTGCTGTTAAACTTTAGTCTCCCTACTTGTTAGACCCCTTCCTGTCATTCCTGTCTCCCACACACCCACCCGTTTACTGTTTAAGGCACCTTTCCCTGGCAATCCTCCATTACAGTAGCTATGGGTTCCATATTCCAAAGCCAAAAGTATTCCATGGCCAAGTTAATTTTGAAAAAGTCATTTTCCTCGAAAGAGTGCTGCGTGTCTCTGCCTCCTTCTGAAATTCCTTCCATTCTCTTCTGTGCGTTATAAAAATGCTTCATTATATTCTTTTCTCTCTTTTTTTAGGTATAATTATCACTGACCCTGTCACCCTACCACCACCACCAAAAAAGCCCAATCCTCTTTTATGATGATCTAGTATGGCCAAACAAAACCAATCTACACACACTGGAAACCTCTGAAAAATCTCTGTCATGAGAGTGCTAACATACCTTATCATCAGCCCTCTGGAATCGTGGCAAATCATTTCACAGACCATAATCCTTTTTTTCGCCATTACTTTTTGTTTTAGAAAAACAAAAGAATGGCAGTTGGGGTTAAGTGACTTGTCCAAGGTCACACAGCTAAGAAGTGACTGATGTCACATTTGAACCCAGGACCTCCTGACTACAGACCTAGCTGCCCCAGTAATCATCATTCTTGAGTTTTACACAGTTGTTTATATCTTTAGAGAATATATACCTTGTAGATATGTCATTGCTTTCTTGTTTGACTTTATATACATGTCCATATGACCTTATATACTATATGCAGGATATATGATATATACCAAATCTAAAACTATGCTAAGGTTTTGGTACATTTTATAAATTAAACTAAGCTACATATAACAGAAGTCTAATTTCTTATACAATACTCTTCTCTATTCTTCTTTAAATTTTGAAATATTTGAGCTTATTGATGATTTTCTTCCTTTTTTTTTTTAAAGACTGGGTCTTCCCATCTCACCCAAGCTGAGAATACAACTACTAATGGCCCAGTCAACTACTGATCAACACAGGAATTTTGCACCTGCTCCATTTCCAACCTGAGCCAATTTCCCCCTCATTATGCCATCTGGTGACCCTACCTCCTAGGTCTCACTATATTTATGTCAGACTTAAGACAGACACCTAATTGGCATAGCCCACTATGGCTCAGTACTTCAAATTCCAAGTGGTTTGCTGGCCTCAGCCTCCCCAGTTATTATACAGTCATGAATCATCATAGTCAACTATAAATTTTTTTAAGTTGCAGAAAAAATGACGCAGGAATGTTATATGAAGATGTTATTCATTTAGCAGAGTTTTTTAATGTCTTTTATATAAAAGGCACCATCTAGCATGTTTAGGATTTAAGTGGCAGAATCCCTGTCCTTAAGAAACTTACTTCTTATCATTTTTACTACCATTATAATTATTTTTGTTATCCCTTCTCATCTAATTTTGATCAAGTTCAGATAAAAATTGCCCTGATAAAGCTCTTTTGAAATATTTTAATCTAATATTCTATATATTATTTCAAAATTGGATAAAATGATTGGTTTTTATAGTTGAATAGAATATGGGATGCAAGCTCAATTGTTTAACATTCAGTAGGTTCACAAAATCACATGAGAAAAAACTCTAAAAATCACTACAGTTCAGAGAAATGCAAATTAAAACAACCCATATATTACTTCATGCCCATCAGATTGGCTAACATGACAAAAAAGGAAATGAAAAATTCTGGTGAGAATATGGAAAAATTGGGACACTAATGTACTGTTGGTAGAGTTTTTAAATGGTCCAATAATTCAGGAGAATAATTTGGAATTATGCCCAAAGGGCTATAAAAGATCAAGGAAATGGGGGAAAGTCCTATTTATACAAAAACTTTTATAGTAGCTCTTTTTGTTGTGTCAAAGATTTGGAAATTGAGAGGATATCCAACAATTGAGGAATGGTTAAACAGGTTGTGGTATGTAGTGTGATGGAATATCTTTGTGCTATTAGAAATCAGGAGCACAAGCTCCTGATTTCTAATAGCACAAAGATTGGGAAGTCTTATATGAACTAATACAAAGTGAAGTGAAAAGAATCAGGAGAGCAATAGGCTCAGTAACAGTAATAATAAAAGGATGATCAACTGTGAAAGACTTAGCTACTCTGGTCAAGACAACGATCCAAGACAATTTCACGAAACCCATCATCAGAGAGAGAACTGATGAACTCTTGAATGCAGATTGAAACATACTTTTTTTACCTTCTTTATTTTTCCCTGTATATGTGTGTATGCATGTGTTTGCAACATGGCTAATATGAATACTTTTTAAAAGAGAAAATCTAAATGCTTTTACTTTGCCTTTCTTTTTTCCAACATGCCTATTTTTAGGTTGTATGTTTTCTTTTTAAATGTTTCAAAAGTTTCTGAATTTAATGAACATAAGTAGCCTTGCATATATATTTTGTATACAAAATAGAACAAAATGTGATTTTTAACTGTTTCACTATGAAACATTTTTAACTATTTCAGTATTTGACTATTTCACTAACTATGAAAATTAAACATCAAAATGGATTTTAAAACTTCATTTTTAAAGGGACAGTTATGCCCCTTCTATACCTTGTTTTTAAAAGTGCTTAAATAAAACTGATTCTTCTTTTTTTAATTCTATTACTAGTTTCTCTCTCACACGAATTTTTTAAAAGACTATCATAAAAAAACTAAAAATATTATAATCATTGTAACAAGTTAAATGTAATTAAGGCAAAACAAATCCATACATTTTCCATGTCCTCAAATATATATCTAATTTTATAACCTGAGCCCAAGATCCATTTGTCATCAGTCCTTTGGAGTCATAATTTGTCAAATTTTAATGCACAGGTATACATACTTTTGCTTCCAAAAGAAACACAAAGCTGTCTGGTTGGTTGTAGTCATTGGTGGTGTCTTTTGACTCAAGTATAAATTGAGTTTAAGTGAGGCAGAGTTGTACAAAGTCATTGGCCTCATTCTCTTCCAGTCATCAAAGTCCCATGGCAAGACAAAAGTCAAGACAACTGGTGATGGCTTAGGATGCATTGGATGACCGTGGCTTCTAACCAAGTTCTAAGTGACCCAGAGTGCCCACTTCTGCCACCTACAAATAATTTTGTTGGAACAACAAAATAATTTTGTTGGAACAAATTGTTCTCATCCCACCCCTTCCTCTGGGGGAAATCTTCCCATTCCTGGGGTAAGCATCCCCCTGACTCACTGACAACCTGGGTTAGCCAGTCTGTGGAGGTGGTTTTACTGGGGTGTGACCACTGTGCATGCTACAGCTTTGTGGAGTCACATGTGAGAGCTGGGTGGCAGGTGGACTACAGAGGAAAACAGTCCTGAAAAGGGCTCTTCAAGCCCTCACACCAGAGGTATTTGTCTTTCCTGAACACCCTTTACACCCAATCAAGCTGAATCATCAAGCTGTCTTTATTGAGGAGAAACCACCTAATGTTGCCCAATCCTCTGTATTTATAAATGTTGGACCTTTCTCTCTCTCCCCCTTATGTTTTTAAGCAATTGCGTGTTTTATGCCTCGGTCTTTCCTCCTACCGGAAAAATGTATATCTGGCCCCCCTCCAAGGAGCAGGAGCTGATTGGACAAAAGGTCAGCTATGGGTCTAAAAACCTTCCAGTTTTTAGTTTTGGAGAGTGGACTTTGCAGGCAGTAAAGTCGTCAGAGAAAAGTGGCACATTGCCTGGCTTACTAACTGGCAGTTTTCAGGGAACCACCCATAGCCAGAATCATAACATCTCTGTATAGAAGAGTAGTGTGTGGCTGAAGAGAATCTCATCCACTTCCCTCCCTCCCTGCTCCTCATTCTTGGAATACTGTCAGTGTTACATTAAACACTCGCACCTCCTGTACACACACATTAACTTTCAGTCAATGGTCTATGTGTTAAGTGTGGGTGGGAGAGTGGGATGCCGGGGTGGAAGCAAAATGGGTGGGGGGAGAAGGGGAGAGGCATTTTTTTCAAAAAAAAAAACAAACACCCCCTGCAGCATTTTTAGGAAAAGAAACGGTTATGAAAGGATTTTTCATAATTTTTACCTCTATCCTTTGTCCCTCATTATTCTGGCTCCTTGCTGATCCCCATAAGAATTCCAAGCCTAGGTCTAGTCTGCCATTTATATAAAGTTGAGCTCTTTGGCAACTATATGGCTCAGTAGATAGTGCTGGACTTTTAGGCAGGAAGATCTAAGTTAAAATCCAGCCTCAAACACCAGCTGTGTGACCCTGAACAAGTCACTCAACCCTATTTGCCTCAATCCACTGAAGAATGAAATGGCAAGCCATTCCAATATCTTTGTCAAGAAAACTCCATGAACAGTAGGGTCACAAAGAATCAGACAACTGAACAAACAACAGCAGCTCTTTTGGCAGTGTGGTACGATGGAGAGATCATTGGCTTCAAGTCACAGACAAACTAAAATCCATCTGCCATTGACTAAGTTGCCCTGGTCATGTCCTTAAACTTTCTAGGCTTCTGTTTCCTCAAATATAAAATCAGAGGGTTAAACTAGATGCCCTCTAATATCTCTTTCTAGCTCCAAATCTATAATCCTGTGAAAATGGCTGGTTCTGTTTCCCAGCATAGCTGCAGCCATACTTCCGTCCCCATTGAGGCAGGGTCAGTAACAACATGAGGGAGAAAGCTATGACAAAAGAGTAAGAAAAAATCGACAGGACCACTAGCTTTGCTACTTTCAATTGCATTAAGGCTCTTGGGACTAATTTTTTATTTGACGTTCATTGGTTTACCTGTGATTTGTCTATTTCTCTGTTTCTGACTCTTTATTTTGGTGCTATGATTCACTTTTTCAAACCATGATAAGCTTATTCAATGGTGCAATTCCGATCCATGTTCTCATCACAGGAAAGATTTCCAAGAAAAATAGGAAGAGAGAATAGAAAAATACTGGGAGGCAACAACATTCTTCCAGGGAAGTTAAGCTGTGTTATGTTTAAATTTATCAAACATGCTTTTAGGATTTTAGGACAAACTTCACATTTATAGTACCAGAAACATAACCTGCACTGCATGTAAATTATTGTTTCATTATAAGCTGGGTTTTTACTAGAGAACTGGATACATTATGCCCAGGACAGAGAACCATGAGCACAGGCACTGTCCCCAGGCTATAGGGCCTCCTTGCCAGTCAAAACATCAGGAAAAAATGCAGAGACATGTCAATTTAAAGAATTCTTCCAAGGAATCCCTAGCCAGCCAGAGCCTCTCTTCCCAAGGTCTTAAAGTTTGCCTAAATCTAACTTTACCTCTGTAAACTAAATGAACTGAATAAAGGCACCAGCCTGAAACCAGTCTAAATAGCCAACAACTAGAATAGCCCTTACTACTCCTTATGTGCCCCAGTTAATATCTTCAAATACTGCCACAAAGAAAGTACAATTGCTTATAAGTTCTTTTACCCAGTCCTCCATGTCTCTATAGAATGTCTTTAATTACTCAGCTAGATTTAGAGACTGGGAAAAGCTATCCAAACAGATTCTCTATATGACCAATATATTGAGCAAAAAAAAAAAATCCACAAAAGATAAAGTGCTGAAATATAAGAGTTTGGAGGAATGAGAGGAGAAATGATAAATATATTCCACTTTTCAAACTGACTCTGTGATATTTAATATTGTATTAATGACAAAGGGATTATGGCAACCTCAATTTTTTGAATGACACAAAGATGAAAGGAATGGCTAAAATATTGGGTGACAAAGTCATAATTCTAAAATATCTGAGCAGGAAGGAAGATGGATCGAAATTCAAAAAAATTTAAACAATATTTATGAAGTTCTTATAGGTGCCAGGCAGTCTTTTAGATTATGGGTATCATGGAATCAGAGGTTTATATATTCAGAGCTCAAAATGTTCTTAGCAGTTAAGGTTCAACCCTTCTAATTTTGCAGATGAAAAAACTAAGGCACATAAAGGTTAAGTGAGCCCAAAGTAGTAAGTAGTAAGTGACAGAGACAAGATGTAAAACTTTCTGTCCTCAAGGGGAAAACAAGGGGAAAACATTATGCCAATAAGCAGATACAAAATATTACAAAATTACAAAAAACTACAAAAAGTAAACTCAGAAATTTATGTGATTGTCAAGAAAAGTGTGTATTTATTTTTTCACAAATTTTTCCCATTCCCACCAATAAAAAAATATAGATAAAACTAGGGGAAAAAAACAAAAACAACACAAATTCATAACCTAATTAATTAATGATTAATGATAAGCAACTCTAAGTCTTGTATCTCCCATATAGGATTCTTTTCTTACAACCCACACTGCCCTCTGGCTAATGGTATATCAGACTCAAATGAAAACAAATCCCTATGGACAGCCTAATGACTTAGAAAATAACTAATTAACATTATATATGTTGTGTTATAGTGCTATTTATTTTGTTAAATATTCCTTAGTTACATTTTAATCTGGTTTGGGCTCTACTTGGGAGTTTAGCTGCTTGGGGATACCTCTGCTTCAGAACTAGTAAGTGTATATATATATTAATAGGTGGGCACTTTGGTTGATGAATAAGGCAGAAAAAGAATATTGTTATAACCAAAACAGATAAAATGTTGATGAAGAGGCACAGACTATTCTGAAGATCTGAGAAAGAACTGTCCTTTACCTTACTTCACTACTGACAGGATCTCTTTGAAGTCAGAGAATTGAGATCACAATGGATACAGGGCACTGTGGTTCGTCAGCTTATCTGCATGTGACCACTTTCAGAATTTTGAAGGATATAGCTGTAAACTATTTGGAGACCACAGGAAGATTTTATTAGGACTATTGGGGTCATGAAAGAAATGTAGCATAATTAAATTTCACATCATAAGTTAGAGATAAGTCATGGTTTAAAAGGAGGCAATTTGATTTGAGGCAATAGAAATCTGGAGAGGCAGAGTACGGAGGAAGAGGAGACAACCAAATGAAGATAAAAACAAGAGAAGAACAGTAGAGATGAGGGAGAGAAGGTACAGTAGGAGACAAGAATTGCTGCTTACAGAGGTCAGACATAGCATCATATAGGAGCTGATCATAGTTGAAAGGGAAAATCTGCAGCTGATTTGCTGGAACCTATGCTGATCAGAAGAGAAGCATTGAAAGTTCCAGGTTAAGATGGCGGCAGAGTAAGAAGCAGCTCTTAACCTCTCCTGACCAAAACACACAAAACTCCTCAAGGGGACATAAAAACAAGTCCAGACGAATGGAGGAACCCCACAACAGGGCACAGCATGGAAGGTATGTGGAATTGAGGCATTTCCATGCTATAAAGGGGTGAAACAGCTCTCACTAAATCACAGGCTGAGCAACCACCCCACCCCTAACCCATCCACACACACCTATAGCGCCGAAGCCAGCTAAAAAGAAATAGAGCAAGTTTGGGGCACCCATCAAGTCATTGGCAGCTCTGGGGCCTGTTCCTGAGAGCAGCAAGATTTAGGACCCCAAAAAGCTAACGAACGCAGACGCAGGACACAGAGCGCAGGAGCAGAGCACAGGCACAGGCAGAGGCGTGGGTGGAGGCAGACACAGCCAAAAGCTAAAGCTCTGAAACCCTGAGTGGGGAACCAGTGCAGACGGGTATACGACTGTGGAAGCAGCGCCCTGAGACTTGTAAAGAAACCTCCAGCAGAGGACCAAGCAAGGGGATCCACCACGGGGCTTGACCATGGACAGACCCTGAGCTCAAGGATAAACCTGAGAAGCTGCTGGGCTAACAATGGCTACCCAGTCTCAGGAAGTTCAGAAGAGAAAGATTAACAACAAGAAAAAGAAGTCTTTAACACTCGACAACTTTTACACAGAGAAAATCCAGACAACCGAGCAAACAGAGGAGGAGAACAAACAAGCATCCGGACCCTCCTCAAATAAGGAAAACTCCTCACAAGCTATGGAAGAGTTCAAAACTGAGATTTTGAGGAAAATGGAAGAGATCTGGCAAGAAAATAACTGTTTAAAAGGTAGAATCTTGCAATTGGAAAGTGAGGCTCAGAAAACAAATGAACTGATAAGCAAATTGAACACCAGAAATGACCAGATTGAAAAGGAATACCAGAAGATTATGGCTGAAAACCAGAAGATTATGGCTGAAAACCAGAAGATTATAGCCGAAAATCAAAAGATCATAGCCGAAAACCGAAAGATTATAGCCGAAAATCAATCCCTAAAGGCTAGAATTGAGCAAGTAGAAGCTAATGATCTCTCAAGACAACAAGAACAAATAAAACAAAGTCAAAAGACTGAAAAAATAGAAGGAAACATGAAATATCTCAATGAGAGAGTGACAGACCAAGAAAACCAGTCTAGAAGAGACAATTTGAAAATAATTGGTCTTCCAGAAAAACCAGAAATTAATAGAAACCTGGACTCCATACTAACAGAAATAATTCAGCAAAATTTCCCTGAAGTCCTACAACAAGAGGGCAATATAGACATTGAAAGGATCCATAGAACACCCACAACATTAGATCCAGATAAGAAAACGCCCAGAAATATAATTGCCAAATTCAAGAGTTTCCAAGCAAAAGAAAAAATCTTACAAGAAGCCAGAAAGAGACAATTCAAATATCAAGGAGCACCAATCAGGATCACACAGGATCTGGCAGCCTCCACGCTAAAAGATCTCAAGGCTTGGAATACGATATTCAGAAAGGCAAGAGAGCTGGGCCTGCAACCACGGATCAACTACCCATCAAAATTGACTATATATTTCCAGGGGAAAATATGGGCATTCAACAAAATTGAAGAATTCCAGGTATTTGCACAGAAAAGACCAGGGCTAAATGGAAAGTTGGATATCCAACCACAAAAATCGAGAGAAACATGAAAAGGTAAATAAGATACAGAGGGGAAAGAAAGAAAACATAATTTTTAAATTTGCCTTTTTAAGGGCCTCAGTGAGATCTAATTATCTGTATTCCTATGTAGAGAAATGTTATGTATAATTCTCTGTAGTGAACTCTATTCACTATTATAATATTCACTATTATAGTAATCAGAAGAATAATTCACAGGGTGAGGGTGGAACACTAAATAATCTAAGATGACATGGGGGATGGGAAAGAGGGGGTGAATAGCAGGGGACACCAAGAGAAACTTGAGTGAATAAGAAAATAGGATATTCTATTACACACAAAGAGGGCATGGGAGGGAGAGGGGACAAATACTATTATAAGAAGGAGAGGAAGAGATAATTAAGAGGTAATAATCAAACCTTACTCTCAGTGTAATCAACCTGGAGAGGGAAGAGTAGCTATACTATCCATTGGGACATAAAACTCTTATCTAACCCTTCTGAGAAAGTTAGAAGGGATAAACCAAGGGGAGCAGGGGAGTGGGGAGGTCAAAAGAAGGGAGGGGAGAAGAGGGAAGGAATTCATAAGGCCTTTAAAAACAAAAAGAGGGGGAAAAATAAGGGAGGGGGTAGAAAGGGAAGTTAATCAAGGGAGGGGATAAGGGATAGTGGCTCAATAGCAAACCACTGATTTAAAAGGAAAAAGTATAAGGAAAAAGGGGGTAGGAAGAGGGGAGGATTCGAAAATGTCAGCAAATGGCACAACTGATGATTATAACTCTGAATGTGAATGGGATGAACTGGCCCATAAAACGGAAGCAAATAGCAGAGTGGATTAGAAACCAAAATCCCACCATGTGTTGTCTACAAGAAACACATATGAGGCAGGTGGACATACACAAGTTTAAGGTTCAGGGTTTGAGCAAAATCTTTTGGGCGTGAAATGAGAAAAAGAAGGCAGGAGTGGCTATTATGATTTCTGACAAAGCCAAAGTAAAAATAGATATGATTAAAAAAGACAGGGAAGGTCATTACATCCTGATTAAAGGCAGTATAAACAATGAGGAAATAACACTGCTCAATATGTATGCACCAAGTGGCACAGCACACAAATTCATAAAGGAGAAACTGGCAGAGCTCAAGAAGAAAATAGATAGTAAAACCATACTAGTGGGAGATCTAAATATTCCTCTGTCAGATCTAGATAAATCAAACCGAAAAATAAATAAGAAAGAGGTAAGAGAGGTGAATGAAGTCCTAGAAAAATTAGATTTAATTGCTATGTGGAGAAAAATAAATAGAGACAAAAAGGAATACACCTTCTTTTCAGCTGCACATGGTACATTCACAAAGATTGACCATGTTATAGGGAATAGAATCATTGCAAACAAATGCAAAAGAGCAGAAATAATAAATGTAACCTTCTCAGATCATAATGCAATAAAAATAATAATTAGTAAGGACACCTGGTCAGGAAAATCAAAAACTAATTGGAAATTAAATAATATGATTCTTCAAAACCAATTTGTCAAAGAAGGAATAATAGAAACAATCAACAATTTCATTGAAGAAAATGACAATGATGAGACATCCTACCAAACTATGTGGGATGCGGCCAAGGCAGTACTCAAGGGGAAATTTATATCCTTGAGTGCATATATTAACAAATTAAGGAGGGCAGAGATCAATCAATTGGGCATGCAACTCAAAAAATTAGAAAGCGAGCAAATTAAAAATCCCCAGATGGAAACTAAATTAGAAATACTAAAAATCAAGGGAGAAATTAATAAAATCAAAAGTAAAAGAACTATTGAATTAATAA
>NC_058134.1:193370904-193458092 GCF_016433145.1 Gracilinanus agilis
ATGCTACCCACATTCAGAGGAAGGACTGCAGGAGAGGAAACATATAAGAAAAACAACTGCTTGAACGCATGGGTCGGGGTGGACATGATTGAGGGTGTGGACTGGACTCAAAACTACCACACCAATGCAACTACCAACAATTTGGAAATTGGTCTTGATCAAGGACACATGACAAAACTAGTGGAAATGTGCATCGGCCATGGGTGGGGTGAGTGCGGGGGGCAAAGGGGAAAGGAGGAGCATGAATCATGTAACCATATTAAAAATGAATATTAATAAATGTTTGGAAAAAAATTGATTAATTAATAAATAAAAAAAAAGAAGAGAAGCATTGCTTTCCTGGGGTCTAATTGGCTGAAAGAGGACAATATTTCTTTCCCCAGGGCATCATCAATAGTTTTCCCTTGTGTTGTCCTTTACTGCCCTCTCTGGTTTTGGAAGGAGAAACATAGTGCAAAAGGTAGACTTTACATCCACTTTTCAGGGTGTGGCTTTGCTGAAAGTTGATAAATATAACATAATCCGTTATTATTAGAAGAGATGACTAGAGAAAGATTACCGTGTCCTTATCTCTATCTATAGCTTGAGAAAGAAAAGCTCCTCAGAGCCCCATGACAGATCTAAGGAGTTTGGGGAATCATCTGGCTTAAAGAGTACTGCTAGTCAGTAGTCATCAAAACAATATGGTACTGGCAAAGAGACAGAAGGGAGGATTAGTGGAATAGACTTGGGTAATCGACCTCACCAAAACAGTCTATGATAAACCCACTATTTGCCAAAAACTGCTGGGAAAACTGGAAAACAATATGGGAGAGATTGGGTCTAGATTAACATCTCACACCCTATACTAATTCAGAATGGGTTAATGACTTGAATATAAAGAAAGAAACTATAAGTAAATTAGGTGAGCACAGAATAGTATACTTGTCAGATCTATGGGAAAGGAAAGATTTTAAAACCAAGAGTTAGAAAAAATTACAAAATGTAAAATAAATAATTTTGATTACATTAAACTAAAAGGAGTTTGTACAAACAAAACTAATGCTGCCAAAATTAGAAGGGAAGCGACAAATTGGGAAAAAATCTTTATAACAAAAATCTCAGACAAAGGTCTAATTACTCAAATTTATAAGGAGCTAAATCAATTGTACAAAAAAATCAAGCCATTCCCCAATTGATAAATGGGCAAGGGACATGAATAGGCAATTTTCAGATAAAGAAATAAAAATTTTCAACAAACACATGAAAGAGTGTTCTAAATCTCATAATTAGAGAAATGCAAATCAAAACAACTCTGAGATACCATCTCACACCTAACATGACAGCAAAGGAAAGTGGTGAATGTTGGAGGAGCTGTGACAAAATTGGGACATTAATGCATTGCTGGTGGAGTTGTGAATTGATCCAACCATTCTGGATGGCAATTTGGAACTATGCCCAAAGGGCTTTAAAAGACTACCTGCCTTTTGATCCAGCCATAGCACTGCTTGGTTTATACCCCAAAGAGATAAAAAGGAAAAAGACTTGTACAAAAATATTTATAGCCTCGCTCTTTGTGGTGTCAAAAAATTTGAAAATGAGGGAATGTCCTTCGATTGGGGAATGGCTAAGCAAATTGTGGTATCTGCTGGTGATGGAATACTATTGTGCTGAAAGGAATAATGAAATGGAGGAATTCCATGTGAACTGGAAAGACCTCTAGGAATTGATGCAGAGTGAAAGGAGCAGAACCAAGAGAATATTGTACATAGAGACTGATACACTGTGGTACAATCAAACATAACAGACTTCTCTACTAGCAGCAATGCAAGGATCCAGAGAAAGGCTGAGGGACTTTTGAGAAAGAAAACTAGCCACACTCAGAGGAAGAATTGTGGGAGTAGAAACACAGAAGAAAAACAACTGCTTGATCACATGGGTTGATGGGGATACCGTTGGAGATGTGCACACTAAACGGTAACTCTAGTCCAAATATCAATATTATGGAATTAGGTCTTAATCAATGATACATGTAAAACCTAGTGGAATTGTGTGTCAGCTACAGAGGGTGGGGTGAACTTGGGGGAAAGGGAAAGAACATGAAACATGTAACTATGGGAAAATATTCAAAATTAAAATTAAAAAAAAGAGTACTGCTTGTCATAACATCTCGGAACTCTCAAGGATGTCTGCATGCTAAAAGAATTTGTCGCTGCTTCAACAGCCTGAGAATATCAGAGAAGGATCCATATGTACAGAAATATTTACAGCAGCACTTTGGGAAACCAAGGGATGCCTATCAATTAGGGAATGGCGGAATAAAGTATTACATATTAATATAATTGAAGATTTTATTGCAACATTAGAAATGTCAAAAGGAATGGATTCAGAAAAATATGAGAATATTTGTGTGGCATGATGCATACTGAAGCAAGCAGAGCTAGGAGAATAATTTCTATAATAACTAAAATGTGGTCAGGAAGAACAACTAGGAAAGACTTCAGAGTAGTGATAGATATGTAAAGTTGGACTCCACACTATTCTATCTCAGGTGAGAACATGTTTTCATCAACAAAACATGGACTTTAGATTACGTGAGAAAAGTTCTTCCCATTGGAATGATGTAGCAAATGCCATGCTGCAGCAGGGATTATATATCAATGCCAGGCTAGTTCAACCAGATTAGTTCAAAGGTAGTAAGTGTGGACCTTCTAACATACCCCTTATGAGGAATCTGTGGGGGATAGGGTGAAAAAGAGAGGTCTTAGCTCTGGCTTTAGCCAAATCTCTTCCTGGATCTCCCTTTGCTAAAGACTTTACAGGCTTCTAACGGTTGGAGGATTTAGGAATTATCTTCATGTTCCTGGTGATTATCCTTTCCTCTTACCCCAATATTACAATAAATGGTGAGTATGTCAGAAGCCAATGGCAAACTAGACTCATGGCTCTACAAAAGCCCTAGCAAAGAAACTGAAGCAGACTTAAGGCAACTTTTTAAGCACCCCATAAATGGGGGGGGGGGAGAATTTCTAGCATGCAGGAACTATAAATTATACCTCTTTGTAATTTAAAAAAGTTGGTTCTAATGCTTCTCCCTCTAAAGAATGCCCTGACCTATTTCATGATGACTCTCACAATCAGTTTTATTTTTCTGGCTTCCACTCTTGCCTAACCCTCTGTATTTGTTCATCCCACTGAACACCTTTATTACTCAAGTATATACATTTCCCTAAATATCTTTTACCCTATCCACCTCTAAAGCAACAAGGAACAATGTAAATATGATGATAACCTATAAGTGTTTCAGAACTTCGGGAAAATAAACTTGTGATAGGAGTATATGTGTCTGTGTCCCTTTCTCTATTTCTAAGGTCTCTTTTTCTCTCTCATTCTTCTCTTGCTATAGATATTAATACAAAAATCCAGGCTAATGTGTGTTTTGGATTCTAGCTGTAGCTAGTGTTAGAGAACTTACTGAGAATGATTTCTATAGAGTAAGGGCTAAATGGGACCATATTTCATGACTAAAAGGATGAAGGCATATAAAAATGTGAAAGATGAATGGATTCCTTCCAACTATAGCTGAAGCATGTTCCAGTGTGGTTGATTATCCGACCTATGCACTTCAGGGTCATTCCATTTAAGGGGCTCTTCACAGGAAATGAAACTTAAAAGAATGAACAATAAAGAAACACACAACACGTAACTGTGTAGGTGGTGTATATCAAATAGATTATAAATAACTGAGTTGTAGCCTTGGGGGCCCTAAAAATATGTACTTATAATCAGTTAATTCAATCTGCTGATTTTAGGACTAAGAAAGAAAAACAAAATTATGTTTCTATCATAATTTTTAAAGACAATATTCTGAACGTGTTACAGATTTATACTATAATAAGGGTGGTCACCAAAATTTCTCATTGAATCAATGCAAAATGCTCTATATCAATTAATGTAACTATCAAAATTCTCAGTACAAGTAAGTAACAAAATTTTCACTGATGTCGCCTTCAAGTGATAATTCTTTATTTGATTGAGTTTTAAAGCTAACCAATTATTCAACCAAAAGGGTTTGGATAATCTCTGGGCACCTGTACTGAACCAATAGATTAATTTAAGGTGTCACTGAGGTGTTAGTAAAGTATAAACTCAGAAATTGTTTGGGGATTGGTTGAAAGAATTAGTCATACTTATGATCTGATGGAATTCAGATTTTTTTTTCACCAGTTGCTTAGAGAGAGTGTCAAGCCAAGCTTTGGGTATGCTTTGAGAAGACAAACTCCTTGTACTAAAGTCCCTTTGGAACAGCAAGGTATAGAGAGTGTTATCTGAGAGAATGGATCAATAACAATTCAATCAGGAGCCAGAAGTAGAAAGTGGTATAAACTAGACACACTGGCAAATGAATACTGAATTTCCAGAACCATCACAAATTTATGGTTAGGGTTACAGAAAACTAGCCCCATCTTGGTATAAATATTGAAATCTACAATGTATCTACTGAATCTACCAGAGCTTGTTCTTACTAGATAGATGTTCCTTATCATCTCTGTAGAGAATATTTTTTCTGTGACCAGAAAGATTAGAACTCTACCTTTCTTCATAGGCACATATATATTTTCTCTGATTTTAAGATTATTTAAGATAATTTAAAATGATCCAGAACAAATCCAGAATGATTTTTGGAATTAAGCATTTCCATCAAACTAGAAGATATTTTCAAGTCAGAAAAAAAAAGAATAGGAATAAAGCCCATATTTGTTTAGGGTATGTCCCTATGCAAATAAAACAGCCTACTTAATAAATAAAAGGAATTACTAAAGGACTCTAGACCTTTAGTAGGCCAGACCCTGTGTAAATACAGTAACTTGGTACTATCCAACCTACCAGTTTTCTTAATAGAAGATCCACACTTTACACTTTGGTGCCCTAGTGTCTAGGTGGAGGACTATTAGCATTTTGTTATTCGCTTTGAGGGTAGGGTTGGAGGTAATTAAGAGACACTCATTACCTACATGAAAGTTTTTGCAGAGTGAACTGGGAATCAAAATTAGGTGATGGTCTTTGATGTTTAAAGCTGTGGAAGAACCTGGGATTGACTGACTCATGGATTATTGCAGGTGAGGGGTGCAACCCACCTAATGTTGGACAGGGAATATGATTTGGCTTGGCATCTCTGGCCTATGTTGCTGCTACCATCATCACACAGATGCTATATTGTTCCTAGGAGGCAACTTGGCTAAGAAGGAAAGTGCCTAAGTGCTGAAGAGCTGAAAAACCACACATGTACACTTGAAGATTGGTCCAAGAGAAGAAGAGAGAATGAAAAGCCTAGTTGTTCGCTTAGTTAAGGAAAACTCCATCACCTCTGAGCTGGAAATCAGTAACTAGTAATGGCACCAAGAAAGTGGCAGTGTGTGGAAAGAACCACAGAATCATGAGGCTGGATGGAATCTTGAGAGGTCATCCAGTACATCTACAGAGCTGCACTTAAGCCACCTTCAGACAAGAAGCTCTCTACCAATTCAGAAGGAAAAAACCTCATAAAAACAGGGGGGAAATGAATTCTTCCTGAAAGCCAAGTTGGTTCCTATGTCTATGTAAGCTCATCGTGCCCTCTATAGAAATACTGATTGTTCAATACATCAATACCTCTTAATCCATTTGAATTCAGTTCTTAAATCACCTTATCCAACTATTAATCAAATTTCATGTCCAGCCCTTCCTAACATCTATTCTTCATTCCTTTGATCAGTTTTATTTTTTGACTCAGCCAATTCTTCATATCTTTCTTGAATTGGAGATCCTAATAGTATTATAAATTGAATTAATTTAACATTCATCAAACTGTAGTATGATGAAATGAGAAGATCATTGGATCTAGAGACTAAAGATTTGTGTTCTTATTTCAACTCTGTGACTCACTATGTGACTTTGGGGGAAGTCATCAACTTTTCTGAGATTCAAGTTCCTTATCTACAAAATGAAAGAGTTGGACTAAATGATCTCTGAGGTCTTTCCCAGCTCTAAATCTATGATCCTAAGTGCCTCCTATGTACAATGACTTGTGCTAACATGTGCTAAGATCTGATAGAAATTTAAAAATAAATAAAACAAAATCCCTATTGTCAAGGAGCTTCCAATCTAGTATAAGAGGTGAAAGGTACTAAAATAATTACAAATAAAATACAAACAATGACTAAATTCTTTTTTTTTTCATTTTTTTTTTATTTTTTAAACCCTTAACTTCTGTGTATTGACTTATAGGTGGAAGAGTGGTAAGGGTAGGCAATGGGGGTCAAGTGACTTGCCCAGGGTCACACAGCTGGGAAGTGTCTGAGACCAGATTTGAACCTAGGACCTCCCATCTCTAGGCCTGACTCTCAATCCACTGAGCTACCCAGCTGCCCCAATGACTAAATTCTATTTACAATCATTGAACAAAGTGCTGTGAGAAAGAGGGAAGGGAAAGAGGGAGACACGTGACAGACAGAAACAGAGAAAGAGGGGAGAATAGAGTAAAGGAATAAGCATTTGTTAAGTTTTTTTTTTCATTTTTGATATGGACAATGTGGTTTTTGTCTTTACTTTTCATTTTATTAATCTCTAAATTTTCATATTTTCTACTCTTTTATTGAGTTGGGAATTTTTTATTTGTTGTTTCTAATTTTTAAACTGTATTCCCAATTTATTGATTTTTTCTCTTTCATTGAGGAAAATATTTAGAAATATAAAATTTTCCTTCAGGTCTGCTTTAGCTGCATTCCATAAATTCTGAATGCCCTTTGATTATTATCATTTTCTTTGATGAAACAATCTTTTTTCTATAACATGTTCTTTGACCAACACATTCTTTGTCCAATCATTTTTCAGTCATGTACAACTCTTTGAGGCCCCATTTTGGGTTTTCTTGGCAAAGATACTAAAGTGTTTTGCCATTTCCTTTTCCAGTTCATTTTGCAAATGAGGAAACTGAGACAGTTTAACAGGGTTAAGTGATTAAGGTCAGATTTGAACTCAGGAAGATGAGTCTTCCTGACTTCAGGTACTGTACGATGTACTTGCCCACTGGTTTATTATAATTATGCTATTTAGTTTCAAATTGCTTCTTAATTCTATAAAAGATCTTTACTTAATAAAATTTTACTATGTTATTATCACTCTATTATGTGTGTAGTATTTCTTCTTTTCTACATTTTTGGTGATGGCACTATATCCCAATATATAGTCCATTTTTATTAAAATACCACATAAGGATAGAATTACACAAATTCCTTTGTATTTGTTCAGGAATTGTTCAGGAATCCCTAGAAAGCTATCATTTCTAAATTTTCAAAAGTTCTATTTAGATTCTTAACTTTTTAAAAATCTTTTTGGCTAGCTTTGTCTGTCTGAAAGGAATACATTAAGTTCCTCCATTATTACAGTTGCACTATTTCTCTAATTCATTTAACTTTTCCTTTAAGTACTTAGATGCTGTCTTATTATAGGCATATGTATTAAGTATTTATATCGAGTCATTACCTATTATACTTTAAAATAATGTAATCGTTCAGCTTATCTCTTTTTGTTGCATCTATATTTACTATAGTTTTATCTGAAATCCTGGTAAACCCTGCTTTTTTAATTTCAACTAAATCATAATAGTTTTAAGAACAGCCTCATATGGATCTTTATGTTTCAAGTGTGCTTCCTCTACGCTACATATTTTTAAATTGTTTTCTAATCCATTCTGCTATCCTGTACAAATTTTATGAATTCATACCATCTACTTTCACAGTTGGGATTGTTAATTATATATTTCTCTTCATCCTGTTCTCTTGGGTTTTTTTTCCTCCTTTGCTACCATCTTCCTTTTTATAATAAAAAGAAGGTGGTAGGACAGAGAGAGCTTGATGATCTGGCCTCTGAACATAATTCTGAAGTATTGGTACAGCAAGCAGGAATGAGGGAGAAGATAATTCAGTTGTAGTAAATGATATTAAAGGGAAAAGTTTAGGGTATGTTAGGTAGACATTCAGATTGCCATGAGTAAAAGGGGATAAGAGTAGTGTGAGATAAAATAAAGCTGAAAAGATATGTTTGAAAGTTTGAGCAAGATTTAACATCTTTAACAAAGTGGGGTTTTCTATGTGTCATGCACTTTTGTATAACTCCCAGTACTGAACTATAAGAAAAAATTCTTCCATGAAGACCACTCACCCAATAATAACTCCATCCAGTTTAATTCCACAAGCCCTCAATGAAGAGCCCACAGTGAACAAAGCACTATGCTAGATGCTGGAAATGCAAAGATTATAAAGAAATAGCTCCTACCCTTAAGGAACTTACATTCTACATAGACATATGTCGTATACAAGTGTAATATGTGTCAACTGATGTATAAAGACGAGTGCTTGAGGCATGCACAGATAATTATTTTTGGTATGCATTCTCATTAATCCTCTTTTTAGAAGGTAATGAAGTCTGGCTAACTGATTGATGAGGAGGAGAACAAAGGTACTGAGGTTTGTGATTGACTGCACTAGGAACTCAGCTACCCCTTTGATCTTGAAAATAACAGGTTTCAATCATGTACTGGGGGCTAAGTTTGAGCACCAAATCGGGACAGAGGTCCAAGAGGCCTGATCTGGAAAAATTTTGGAACCCTTCACATTTGCAAGGATCCACCCAGTCTTATTCTTAGATATCTCAATTCACAGAGATTCGTCAGGGGAAAAAAATTCGCATTTTTTTCTTTTCTTTTATTCTCTAATTAGTCTGTTTTCCAGTGTCTTCCCTTTATATCAGACCAGCTTCTTTAGATAACTTCTGATTGTTTGAATGTTTATGTACTAATATTTCAGCACCTATCTGTCCAAGATCACTTAACTACTGCTGAATCATACATTACAGTTACTGTGAGCAGAATGGACTTTTTATCCCCAAATTACTGGTGTCTAGCTGTTCATCTAGACCACATTATGAAAGCTTGTGAATATGAGTGTTTGTCTTTCTCTCACTTCTCCCTTTTTTTTTTCTTTTTAGAAAATTGAGACTGCTTGCTTTATAGGATAAGAAGTATCTGCTGGCCTAGATAGTTCAAATAACCAATCCCAAGTCTTTAATCCTCTTTTAGAGCCCCACCTGTGTTTGCAGCTCACCTAACCCAGCTTGACTTTGTTTTAAATGGAGTTTATTTGTCCTACTAAGGGATAAGTTCAGACCTGCATTGGAATTTCCTAGAAGTTTTACAGGAATCTCCAGAAAAATTGTGAGTGTGCTAAGCTGTTGCAGGGACCTAGAGGATTTTGCACCCTAGTAGATGATGAATAACACTTGGGGATGCTTCTTACAGAACTCCAGTTTGGATGTTTTAGCACAACTCCTGCATAGTGTCTTTTTCTTCAATAAAAATGAATTTCTAATCAAAATTGATAAGAGTAAAACTAATAATGCATTTGGTCCCATTGGCAGTTAATGCAACACAGAAATGATGAAATATGGTTTGTAGAAACTGGGTAAATCTGAGCTGGTGTGTGTCATAGTTCCTGCTTAGGCATGATCTGCTATCATAAACATCAGTCAGCATAAGCTCATAACACAAATGAATTGCTTTGTTTAGTTGTTTACTGTATTTAAATGAGAAATATATAAAATTTAAGAAAAATAGTCCTAGTGTAGAATTTCAAGGTGCCATGGTATTTTTTTCATTTGTCATTCTCATTCAAATGTGGAAATACAATGTAATAAGATGAGTTGTTTAAAAAGAAATCTGAATTGTTTTGAATTAAAATAATTCAAGCAGTTTCAACAATTAAATTTAAATTTAATTATAAAATTGTAATTCTCTTTTTTAAGTGATTCATAAATATCACGTTTGAAGAGAAAAGTACTAGACTAAGTTAAATTAGTTCAAACAAAGATAAAAGCTACAGGTAGTGAAAATATTGAAACACAAAACAAAATGCCCAAATCTGAAAGATAATGTTATCCCTAAGAAAAAATAGGAATTTCTCTTTTAGTTGAAACATCTTTCTAAGCATATACATTGATCCCAGCATCAATAAGTATTGTTACTAATAGGGAGAAAGAACACTGTGTTGAATGATGTAGCTTCAGGTAACATGAAATCTAATCAGCTAAGATTTTATCTTAAAAGCATAGAAAATATTGACAAGGAAGAATTTTTCTGGGAGAAAAAAACAGGTTAATATGCAAAAAATAAGCCTTTTTATAAAACATGGCTGGATATCAAAAAGGTTGCTTGCATCCTAAGGTTGTCTATGGAATTGCTAAGTGAAAAGCATCATCAGAGAGGAAAAAATGTCGGTACTACTCAAGCAATTCTCATTTTATTATAAATCCCTAAATATTTCAAAATATGAATGTGGATAAGGAATCCATTGCCACAAACAAATGATGCATTTGGTCTCACTACATCTGAACAAGAAAGCTTAATATATTTTTTCTTGTGATAGTATGCTAAAACACATTCAGAAATTATTTTGTTCTGTCTGTGGGTGAATAAAGAGTTCTTTGTTTTAATGAAGTGATACAAATTTTACTTCAGTTTTTCACACATTATTCATGTGAAAAGCAGCTTCTGCTGTAACTATTATGGCAAAATGTCAATATCAATTAGTAGATTAAAAAAGTAACAAGTAGTAATATTACCAATATACCACATTTTGAGAAAATGGATAAATGAAACAATCCCACTGATCACATTAATTATATCATTATAGTAATTATTTTATCTTATAAATATGAAAGTCATATGTCAGTCAAATCAAACTACTAAAACCACCACCTTGATCACCATCTTCCTTTAGACTATGAACCCTTGACTGGAAAAACAAAACAAAACAAACACACCTGAAAGCCTTGGAAATAGCACTATTCCCCCAACCTACCAGGCCTATTTCCAGCCCAGACCTCACAATTACCATTAAGGAGAGAAATATAGTAGAGAAGGAGTCAACCTTTTCACCACCCATCAAAAGTAGCTGACCAACTGCCACTAGCAAGAAGATAGGCACAAGAACTCTGGGAGCGATGGCTCCTTTCAAACCACTGGTCCTACTTCTAGCTCGGCCCTCAATTGACTTCATGGATTGAATCAGCTCCTTTGGAAAAAGGAGCCAGTCCTCCCCACCACCTGGACAACCAACTGCCAACTTAGCTGAGGCAACGAGGCATCCTGAGGAAGAGACAAGGGGACAAGTGCGCCCCAGGCAAGTCAAACTACCATCTCACTGACTTCTGTCCTCCCTGGGACCCTGATGAAGATAGCTCAAGATCCTGAACCCAAAAGCCACTGAAATAGCATTGTTTCCAGACTGGTGTCCACCACCATCATCCTGGGAAGTAAAATCCTTGTGGGGATGGAACTGGAGAACTGCTCCTGCAGGTGCTACAGCTACAGCTACCGAAGATCCAAAAGTCATCGAAGTCCTTGCATTATCAAATGGTTCAACCTCAAAAACTACTACTAATCAGTGATGATTAAAGAAGAGATGTTTACAGTAGGACCTAATTATGCGACCAATACATTCCAAGACCTTTTGTGTAAGTTGAAAATTGTGCATAATAGCAAACCCTATTATTTAATAAGTATTTTTTATTCAAACACATCTAAGTACTTTGTGCCTTTTCTCAGACTTATCAGAGCTATTAGAATCACTATTCTTGTATTTTGGGGGCATAGTTAATAATTAAATAGTCTTAATGAAAGAGAGAAGTACTGCTCTGATGGACTTTTTTTTTACAAGTGAATCAAAAACTGATGTGGGAGCTAATATTTGGCAGAAAAATTATAATGTTTCACACTAAAGATTCTCAGTGAGAATGAGCATGATTGGGTGAATTGCTGTGAGACTTTACACTGCTTTGGGAAATGGCATGGATTTAGTGCATAGTTGAAATTTTATTTTCTTTTACATATTTTTCTGCCTTTATTTTTTTATTGCTTATCATGTATACCTGAATTCACACACCTTAAGTTTATGTAAAATGAGGTCCTACCATACTATCTGCTTTGCTACCCTAAGGAACTTGGGATCTTTCCATCTGACTTGTAGCTGAAACTTCTAGATACATTGTCTATCCCATTAGAATGTAAGCTCCTTGAGAGCAGGGTCTGTTTTACTTTTCTATTTTCTATTTCTATCCCCAGTACTTGGAATAAGCCATGTATATTCACATAACCCACATAAATTCACACATTATATAAACAACATTATAAAGTTGTTTAGTTTAGTTTAGTTATTATTAGATCAGTTTGTTCCTATTTATTTTTCTCCACATATCTATTAAATCTAATTTTTCTAGGACTTCATTCACCTCTCTTACCTCTTTCTTATTTATTTTTTGGTTTGATTTATCTAGATCTGAAAGAGGAATATTTAGATCTCCCACTAGTATGGTTTTACTATCTATTTCCTTCTTGAGCTCTGCCAGTTTCTCCTTTATGAATTTGGATGCTATGCCATTTGGTGCATACATATTGAGCAATGTTATTTCCTCAGTGTCTATACTGCCTTTAATCAGGATGTAATGACCTTCCCTGTCTTTTTTTTAATCATATCTATTTTTACTTTGGCTTTGTCAAAAATCATAATTGCCACTCCTGCCTTCTTTTCTCATTTGAGGCCCAAAGGATTCTGCTCAAGCCCTTGACCTTAAACCTGTGTATGTCCACCCGCCTCATATGTGTTTCTTGTAGATAACATATGGTAGGATTTTGGTTTCTAATCCACTCTGCTATTTTCTTTCTTTTTATTGTCGAGTTCATCCCATTCACATTCAGAGTTATAATTATCAGTTGTGTATTCGCTGACATTTTGGTATCCCATTTTGGTATCCTCTCCTAGTTCTACCCCTTCTTCTTTCACTATATCCTTTTAAACCAGTGGTTTGCTTTATACCAGTAACCCTTGTCCCCTCCCTTGATTTACTTACCTTTCTACCTCCTCCCTTATTTTTCCCCTCTTTTTATTTTTAAGCCTAATGAAGTCCCTCCCCCTTCTTCTCCCCTCCCCTTTTTTGACCTCCTTATTCCCCTGCTCCCCTTGGTTTACCCCTTCTGACTTTCTCAATAGGGTTAGATAGAGTGTTATATCCCAATGGATAAAGCTATTCTTCTCTCTCAGGGTTAATTCTGCTGAGAATAAGGTTTAAATATTACCTCTTAATGCTCTCTTCTTCTCCTTTGTATAATAATATTCATCCCCTTCCCTTCCTATGCCCTCTTTGTGTGTAATAGACTATCCTATTTTTCTTATTCATTCAAGTTTCTCTTGGTGTCCTCTACTATTCACCTCCCTCTTTCCCACCCCCATATCATCTTATACCATTTAGTACTCCAACCTCTCCCTATGAATAATTCCTCTGATTACTATAATAGTGAATACTATAATAGTGAATAGAGTTCCTTACAGAGAATTATACATAACATTTCTCCACATAGGAATACCAATAATTAGATCATACTGAAGCCCTTAAAGAGGCAAATTTTTAAAATACCAGTTTTCTTTCTTTCCCTCTGTTTCTTATTTACCTTTTCATGTTTCTCTTGATTTTTGTGGTTGGATATTGAACTTTCCATTTAGTCCTGGTCTTTTCTGTGCAATATTAGATCAGTTTGAAAAGAAAGTAAAGTATATGGTAGAGAATCATGCAGAGATGGAGTGAAAGAAAGAGTGGTATAAGATTGTGGAAAATCTTGGAAGAACCTTGAATGCCAAACAAAGAAGACATGAAGCACATGAAGACATGAAGACCAGAGGCAGAGGCTAATTTCAACATAATTAATTCAAAATTATCTTAAGAGCATTAGAAAGGAGATTAATTAAAATTTTCTCGGTCCTTTCTGTTCTTTTCCATTCATTCATGGGCTTTCTAATCTCTGTGCCCACAAGTCTTTTAATGAACTCTTTAAATTTTATTGCTTTTTCTAGAATTTTCTCAACTGGGACCAAACAGGCTAGTTCTTAGGAAGTTTAGGTTTGATATTGGAACAAAATGAAACATTCTAAGGTCTTTCAACAGTTAGCAAAATAATATTTACTAAGCCCTATTGGGAGAAGTATATGCAATAAGGAAAGACATGGAGAACCTTGAGTTGATTCACCAGCCAAGCATCTAAGGGTTTTGGAATGTTCTTGTGGCTACTTTGTGCTCAGGTCAATGAGGATTAAAATAAATAATGAGTCCTCTTCCCCCTGGGCCAAACAACTCTCAAGTAATGTCTTTTCCTTTTAAGGAAAACCTAGCCTAACCTGCATGGGGAGAGGATACATGACTTCTATTACTTTTCACCTCTTGATAGTGAGGTCCTTCTGATCTTCTTAAGCACCTTCTTGAATTAATTAAGGATGGCTTCAATTGCCTTAAGGTTTTTACTGGTCTACCCTTACCTCCAGTATTAAAGTAGTCTGATACAAGCAGCATTAAAGGAGGAAGAAAAAATACAATAACAAAGAAATAAAAATAAAAACAAGTACACAATGTAAGTTTCCTGAAGGAGTGACTGAATCTTAGAAAAGACTTCATCCTAGGTCTAAATGATCAGGCCTATGTGATGGATGATACCAAAATCTTTTGCAGTTCACACTGCCTCTCAATGGAAAAAGAGTGACCATCAGCAAGTAACAGCAATGGAAATGCCAGGGCTACAGCAAAGATGATGAGACTTCCTGCATGATCACCAATCCTCATCAGACGTCAAGGAGAAATGCCTTATAACACAACCCGCTGAAACCTCCCCTTCCCTGGTAGCCTCACGAGAGACTGGTGTCTATAAAATTTACCCTATAAGAGGTCTCTGAGGGACTGATCCCCTTCCCCTAATTCTGGGATGGCTGATTAGACACATTCACCTTCCTGCCATTGCCATAAAGCGAGTTTACTCCTAAAGATGCCACCCCCTTGGATCTCTAAGCCTTTCCTGGGGAGTTGTAGAATGATCATACTGACAGCAATGTGGAAGGTCCAATTAGTTCTACTTTAATGATCAGTGAGCAATAGTGAGCCAGCCTTTTGCTACTGCATGCCAATGCCCACTCCCTGAGCTGCTGTGGTTGCTAGTAATTTATCCACTAGAGCTCATGTCTGTACATCATTACCATCCAACATCCTTAGGATCTATGTGTCTGGTTATATCCCACACTCCCCCTTCCCCTGCCCCCAGCGCCCCAGGCTTGCATTTGTCTGCTCCACTGGGGTCTAAATGTCTGCCAGTTAGTAATGTTAAGATATTGCTACTACTATGTTATGACTCTCCCTCAATCCACCCTGGAAAATCCAAGAGACTTTCTGCCTTTGGACACTGACTCTTTGCCCACTCTTACTACATTTCCATTCTACCCTGGGAGCAACCTCTTATTTCAGGAATATTTTTTTATCTCTAGTCAACTTAGTCAACGAATATTTATTAAGTACTTACTCTATGCTTGGCCCTGGATACAAAAAAAGCACCATGTATACAAAGAAAAATGGAGGCAGCTAGGTGGTTCAGCGAATTGAGAGCCAGGCCAGAGATGGGAGGTCCGTGATTCAAAGCTGGCTTCAAACACTTCCTAACGGTGACCCTGGGCAAGTCACCTAGTCTCCATTTCCTAGCCTTTATCACTCTTCTGCCTTAGAGCCAATACATGGTATTGATTCCAATATGGAAGGTAAGAGTTTAAAAAAAAAAGAAAGAGAAAAAATATGGTCCCTGCCCTCAAGAAGCTCACATTCTAACTGAGGAGACAACATGTAATATATATTAATGTGTTTATTAATATATAATATATAATAATATACTAATTATTAATGTGATATTATAGTAATTATAATTCATAAACAATCATTTTATTAACAATAATTAATAATAAAATTAATATGTTGGTTGAATAATTAATTGTATTAATTAATACATATAATATATATGTTATGATGGAAAGGTAACTTCATAGTGAAGGCACTATCTATGGCAGAGTAAAGGTGAAAGGTAGGAGTACGAGAAAAAAGTCTCCTACCTTCTCCAGGATATATCTATTATAAACAAAGCCTTGAGATGATTCTTACTTCAAATCTACGCATTCTGGAAAAATGTTCTTCCATTAGGTTTTAGTCTTGAAAAGGACTGCTTGATAGAACAGCCTCTGACATAAAATGATATCCACATACAAAGTTCATATTTATTTCTCAGAACAAATTGAAAGACCCCCCTACTTCCTTTGGGACTCCACTGACTCTTCACTGAACACCTTCTCTGCATCCCAGTGTCCTTGGGATCTGTTGGGCTGGCAAGGAAAAGTGTTTACTGCAGTCGAATATGGTTTTTTAGCATGAGTAATGTTTCTTTGCTTTCTTTGTCCTTTGACTCTTTTCTCATAGAACAGCTATACAACACCCAAAAAACTAGGAAGCTGGTAATAGGGAGGGAGGGACGAGGAGGGAAGGACAGATAAAACTTTAAGTCCGTATCACACAAAGAAGATGTTTTCTGTATAGCAGGTGCTCAGTATTTACTGAATGGATGAAGGAATGGGTTTAAGGCAATATGACCCTGAAAAAAAAAACACATTTATTTCAAAATCACTTTGTCATTGAGGAAGGTTTATAAATAATATAAATTTGACCTTCTCATAACAAGAAAGTGGTTTTGTAGGAAGCTTTTCATTAGAGGAATGTTCAGCATTAACACCCAAACCAGTTCCTGCCAATACCCAACATTACATTTTCTTTTAGGTAATAAAAGATTTCCTATTTAAGAGAAGAGCCAATACCCAATTGATAAATAGACAAAGGATACAAATAGTTCTCAGAAGAAAAAAAGTCTAAGCTATCAATAATCACATGGAGAAATGCTCTGAATCACTGTTGATTAAAGAAATGCAAATTAAAACAACTCTGAAGTACCACTAAATACCTATCAGATTGGTTAGCATGGCAGAAGAGGAAAATTATGAATGCTTAAAGAAGATGAAGACAAATTGGAGCTTTAATGCACTGTTGGTGGAGTTGTGAACTGGTCCAATCATTTTGGAGAACAATTTGCAATTATACCCAGAGGACTATAAAACTGCATTCTCTCTGGCCCAGCAGTGGCACTATCAAGTCTATATCCCAAAGAGATCAAAGGAAAGCAAAAAAGGACCTATTCGTACAAAAATATTAAAAGCAACTCTTTTTGTGGTGGAATTAGAGGTCAAAGGGATGCCCATCAACTGGGAAATGGCTGAATAAGATGTGGTATAAGACTGAGGAGGGATAGTACTGTGCAGCATGATGAGTTGAAAGGATTCAGGGAAAATCCTGGTAAGTCTTACATAAATTCATGCAAACTGAAGAGAGAAGAACCAGGAGAAAATTGTGTACAGTAACAGCAGTATTGCAAGGATGATTAATTGTGACTCAATCAAGACAATGATCTAAAATTCCAAAGGACTCATGATGAAAAATGCTATCCACCTCCAAAGAGAGAACTGATGTACATATTGAAGCATATTTTTTCACTTTATTTTTCTTGTTTGTGTTTTCTTTTGCAACATGGCTAACATGGAAATGTTTTGCATTACTTTACATGTATAATCAAGATCATATTGCTTGCCTTCTCAAGGGATGAGGGAGGACCAGGAGGTAGGGAGAAAGTTTGGAACTCAAAATTTTTAAAAATAAATGTTAACACTTTAAAATGTAATTGGGAAATTTTTAATTAAGCAAAGGAAAAAAATTTAAGATTCCTCAACCTTAGAAGGAGGATTTGAATGCGTGCTGTTTGGTGACATGGAATGACCCTACATTCAAAGTTTTAGCCCTTGGTAGTCATCAAAAATCCACTGCAATCAATCTTGTTTTACACAAATAAAATCAATCAATAAGCATTTATTAAGCACCTATTATGTGGTCCCTTCCAATTAAACAAAGAAAAAATAAAATGGTTTCTGCCCTCAATTATGCCAGAGAAAAGAGACAATGAATTTTGTAAGGAACAGCAAAAAAAGTCAGCTCAGGTTGAACAATGGAGAATATGAAGAGAAGAAACAGGTTAACAAGTCTAAAAATGCAGGGTTGAACTTTTTGTGAAGGACATGAAATGCCAAACAGAGGAGTTTCTATTTGATGTTTGAGGTAATAGGAAGCCAATCAGTTTTCCAGAGGAGGAAAATAACATTGTCAAAGTCCTGCTTTAGGAAGATCACTTTGAATCGTAACCAGCAAGATGCTAAAAATTGCTTACCACAAGCCAAATGAACTCCAAAATCACAAAAGAAAGGAATTGGGAGCCAGATAGCAATTATGGTTGACAAGATAAGGAGGCAGAAATTCCATGAAAGATTAAAAACCTTATGAGGGGCAGCTGGGTGGAGTGAGAGTCAGGCCTAGAGACAGGAGGTCCTAGGTTCAAACCCGGCCTCAGCCACTTCCCAGCTGTGTGACCCTGGGCAAGTCACTTGACCCCCATTGCCCACCCTTACCAATCTTCCACCTATGAGACAATACACTGAAGTACAAGGGTTTAAAAAAAAAACCTTATGAATCTTCATCAACTTAGGACTCAATTAGTATATCACCCTTGTCACCCTTACCACAGCAAGCATAAATAAACTCTCAGAATGGTGCATCAGTCTCTAGTATTCCCTCTACTACTTGCCACAGCAAGAAAAGGAGACAAGCCAAGAAGTTTTTGTTAGGTACCTTCTGTGTGCTGTGTTAAATGCTGAGGATATAAAGTAAAGCAAAAATAGTCCCTTTTCTCAAAGAGATTATAGTTCAATGGGAGAGACAACAATCAAACAGCTATTTGCAAACAAGATTTGTTATATAGGATAAATAAGGGATAACCATAGGCGAAAGGTGCTATCATTAAGGGAGATTGGGAAAAAATTCTTGCAAAACATGAAATTTTAGGTGAGATGTTAAGAAAGGCAGGAGAAGAGGAAATAAAAGATCTTTCCTGGCTGGTAGAGGTGCTATACATGGTTAAAAAAAAAAGCCACAAACTAGAGGAAAACAGAGCATCAAGCTTAAGAGCAAGGGGACTGGAAACCCATCTGGAGCCAGTTCTTTTTTCCCCTTGAATGTTATTCAGGGCAAAGTCCTGAGCCAAGAAAACCACCATATTTCCCAATCTAAAGAGACTGAGACCACCCAGAAGTTCAGCCTCAGGAGTTTGTACAGCAGTGGAAGGAGGGCACTCCAAAGAATGAGGAGTATTTCCAAAGGCAAGTGATGGAGAATATAAAAGAACTGAAAGGTCAAAGATGAAGAGAGAAAGTCTAAAGAAACGACTAACTTGCAAGGAGTTAACTCAACAGAAAAGGATCATAACGCAGAAAAAAGTGCAAAACTCAAAAAATGAAAACACTTTGAATAAATATTATAATACAATGAAAAATAAACCAATAATACTTGATGAAAGAGAGAGATCAGAAGATAAAAACAAGAAATTATAGAATAGTTTAAAGTAAAATAAAATACTTAAAAATATTCATATGGCAGCTACATGAAAGAAGATTTAGAGAGGAGAGAAACTTGGGGCAGGTTTATCAGTCAGGAAGTTTTTGCAATAATACAGCTGAGAAATGATGGAGGTCTAAGGTGATGGCCATATGAGTGAAAAGAAAGGTTTAAAGGAGATGTTTTAGAGATATGATCAATAAGACTTTGCAACTGGTTGCATATGTGAGGTAAGAGAGAGTGACAAGTTGAGGATTACTCCAAGGTTGGGACTGGAAGGATAATGGTACCCTTGACAGAATCTGGGAAGTTGTCAGTTGTCAACTTCCTCTGTCTATGTTTTTGTCTATCTGTCTGTCTTCTTCCCACTGCCTCTCTTTGTCTCTGTCTCTCTTAGATGGAAAAGAAAAAAGCCAAATTTTTGTATTTGTTCATTAACATTTGAAAAATTCTGCTTTCTGTTAAGTTACTCCTTCACTCCTTAATGGCATTTCCTAATGGTAACTGCACAGTCGAACACACACCACCTACCCTTGGAGCCTTTTGGGAACAAGCTAATTCCTAAAAGGTGTTTAGTATAAGTAAGTCCATTTCATTTCTGAATGTAACAGCTGAGCCCACTCATGTTGAGTTGTACCCAGATAGTCTTATGGCTGGGTCACATACATGATTCCTGATTGGCTGAAAGAATGTGGTGCTAATAGTTTAATTACCTATGTGAAGAGAGAAGGGATTTCTTCAGCTGGCTGCAGGACTTCAAGAGAGGTAGTTGAGAGAGGCAAACTCAGATTTTTGAATGGTGGAAAAGAAATCTTGAATCTTACTGACATTTGGAGCTGACTCCTAACTCACTCCTTGACTTCCACTGCTCACAAACATAGTCTCCCCTTGGTGACCTCACTCTTTCATTATTGAACCTGAGAGTTTCTCTCACTTTCATTTGTTGAGCTTCTTCATGCTTCTGTATTTTTAGGTCTATTTTAATCTGTAAAATTTCCCTGACTTCTGTTTATTGTTTAGTTTACTAAAGAGGTATACTAGCTATTCATGGCAGTCTTCTGTGTATCCAGTTTTTGATAGGAGGGAAATAAGTTGGAGATAGTAAACTAAGTATCACCCTCCCTTTGAGAACAATCAGGGAAAAGTGGAGTTTTTCCTGGGTCCCAAAAGATTGCATGCCTACACTACCAATAGCTGAGTTGTGGTGAATGGATATAAAGCTAGCCCAATACCCATCTTGGAAATTCTTGAGGTATGGATTAAGTGTCCAGCCAGTCTCCTTTGAAGAGGGGAAAGCTAGATCCCACATTAAATGTCATCCACGTCACCTGTGAACCAAGCTATTTTTATATTAAATGGCCCAATGTCGTGTATCATAAACTAGGAAACAAACTCTTGGAAGACATCTAAGCTCAAAAGAAAGCAGCAAATGTAATGTGGCAACCAAATACACTAATGAGATCTTAAAATGCATTAAGAAAGGCCTTGTGTCTAAGAGAAGAGAGGCAATAATCCCTGATGTATTCTGTCCTGGTTTAGTTCTTAGTTCTATGTACCACATGTTAGGAAAGACATTGACAACCTTGAGATGCAATGAGGTCTAGTGGACAGAATGCTGGATTTGAAAAACTAGATTCACATATCAGGTCTAAAGCAAAGCAAATATCTGAACCTTGGATAACTCTAAAATTGATCACATTAGACTGTGAGCTCCTTGAGAGCAAGGGCCATTTTTTGCCTCTTTTTCTTTTCCTGATGCTTTGCATAGCACCTGGCACATAGTTGATGATTAATAAATATTTATTGACTGATTCATTACTAAGTTACAGGCACATTGTGATTTGTGTTGGTAGAAGAAATTCCCACACTGATGAAGTCACTCTCTACTTAATGTATTTATTACTAATCTAGAATCGTAAGGAAGGCAAACAGGATTATAAAAAGAGCTGAAGATCATGCCATGTGAGAATATGGTGGAATTGAAGAGGTTCAGCCTAAAGAAAAGGAAACATAGGAGCTTGATAAATATCTTCAAGTATTTGTATGAACAATAAAGTAATAGATCTGATTTGCTTGCCCTGAGGACAGAATTGGGTACAATGAATAGAAGTTGCAAAGACACAGATTTTCTAACAATTAGATCTGTCCCAAAGTGGAAGAAAATGCCTCAGGATGTAGAATATATTTTACTAATTGGAGATCATCAAACAAAGGCTAGATCAGGGGTGGGTATAGAGGGAGCTCCTGAACATGGTTAGGTAGGAAGAAAGCTTATGTAGTCCTTTCCAACTCTGAGACTCTGTGAAAAAGAACTACAGTCACTCAAAAAAGGAAGCCAGCTGACCTCAGTGAATTGATGAGAGAACATAGAAAGATAAATCCTTGATAACCAGGGACCCTTTTCCTAAACAGAAAAGACTAACAATTTGTGGAGACTCAAGTCTGGTCCCAATTCAATAATATTGAATTCAAATTCAATTCAATTCAAAACAGATCTCTTCATTTGTTTTTCTCCACTTTTTCCTCTGGTAACACTGTAAGTTGCAGAATAGCTGTCAGTCTTCATTGGTTTAAAAAAAATTCATTTGGGGCTTTTTGAAGTATACAATATAAGATGTTATTGTAAAAC
Source organism: Gracilinanus agilis (assembly GCF_016433145.1). Taxonomy (NCBI): domain Eukaryota; kingdom Metazoa; phylum Chordata; class Mammalia; order Didelphimorphia; family Didelphidae; genus Gracilinanus; species Gracilinanus agilis. Next base: position 193,392,944 of record NC_058134.1, read on the forward strand.
ATTTTCTCATAGGCAAAGTTCTTATAATGTAATTATTGCATATTTTGTATATAGTGAAACTTTTATAAGACCATGAAATTATTCAATTTCCCTCACATATAGTAGCTTAGAAATTCCTTTTCTGAATATTAAACTGTATAAATTTTTGTCTCACTGGGTTCCTTTCAGGCTATGCTTGGCCTTAGGGAAGTTGTCTTTTTAACAAGTATCTAGTAGGATGGGACCACTGATTGGGTAAATGGTTGTATTTGTTTGGATCTGACTTGCAGCTGATTGGATCATGAAGAGCAGTAAACAATGACAAGACTGGGCTCTGGTCTATTCTTTAGACACTCCTCTCCTGAGATTCTACACTGATGCATGGGCCTGACTCAAGCCAGGGTTAGAAAGAAATAAAACACTGATTGGTCATTCAACAGTTAACAATCCGGATTAATTTGGTTATGGCATCAAAAGTATATTCAACACATGCAACAGCTTTCTCTGATAGACTTGGTCTCTGTAGAAATGCCAGGTCAGCAGGGCAAGAGGTGGTAATTGTGAAAAGGGAATTCTTTGTTCTCTTTGTCTATCCTGAGTTTATGCTTGTGAAAGGGAATCCTTTATTCCCTTTGAATATTTTGAGTTAACACTTGGTTAACAATAACTTAAGTACCTCACTAGATTGTGAAGACAGAATTAACTCTCCTTTGTCTACTTTTGAATTGAATCAACAAAAGCTTGAACAACTTACTTAGCACTAGGTAGAGGAGCTCTCCACCCTTTCTATTCAATCAGCCAGGAAAGGGGAATTCACACCTCAATCAGTCAGGAATCTATGAAACCTTTTGATGAGTATTCACCTCTCCAGAAGGTAAGAAGTGGTTCCTACAAACACTGCCCCCTGGGCAGTGCTGAGCAATTTGGAAGCTGTGATTAGCCCTTGTGAAGAAGGTAAGAGACAAGAAGCCACTATAAAAGTCCCCAAATTTCTGGGGCTAGGGAAGTCGACTTCAAGAAGGAGTTGGACTTCAAGAAGGAGGTCAGCTTCAAGAAGAAGGTCAGCTCAAGGAGGAAAGCTGGCCTCAGGAGTCACCTTCAGCTCCAGTCATCTTCATGACCTGATTCTTGGAGGGAGCTTGGGTGAGTGGATAGCTGGCTTTCTCTTCCTGTCTTCTGGAGAGAGTTTAATTCCTGTTGAAAGTCAACAAGTTCTGGATGAGTTGAGCACCAGAGCAATATTTAGTTGGATAGGCTTATGTCTTCTCTACCTTTTTGTATTTCTCTGCTTTCACTCTTTCCACCTCTTTTGTAAATAAAAGCTATTAAAGTCATTTTGACTTTGAGCAATAATGCTTTGAATCAGTGACCACCATTATTATTTATAATTTTCATATGTTTTAGCCAAACCATTAAAATTTAATTCTTACATAATTCAGGCTTTCTTAGAATATCTGCCAAATCCAAAGGTTCCCCACTCCACATGGACCTGCCTTTTTATGGCCTTAGGTGAGTAAGAAACCACATTAATATGGCAGAGCCTGCTAGGAACTGGAGATAAGGAAGGGTACAGCTTAAATCTTACCCTGCTTTAACCCACTCCTGCCTTTGTCAATCAAGTTCCATGATCAGCTCTATCAGCTTTCAGGGAAAAACTAGTCTAACCCATGTATTTTTGGGGGTGGGGGAAAGGAAGACCCTGAGAGAAGAAAGTAGTTCCCTCATAAACTCATGTTCCTGCTAAAAAATTTTTTCAACAGGTCTCTTTTCCCATTGAATAAGGTCCAAATTCACTAGAGGGCATTGAAAGCACTTCATAATCTTAATTTGACCTCTCTCCAGTCTTATCTCAAACTACTTCCTTTCAGATACTCAATACTTCTCACAAACTGGGCTTTTCTCTGTTCTCTAAACTTTTCCTGACCTTTCCCATTACAGTGCCTTTTTACTCATGCTACTCACTTACATCTAAAACATTCATCTTTATCTATTGAAATTCCTCTCATCCTTCAAGGCTTATGTTCAGATTCACAACAAAAGTGATACAGTAAAATGAGATAAGAGCAAAGTTTGGAACACCACTTCCAAAAAAGAATACTGTCTCTGATGCCTAAAACAAACCATTATTTTACACATGCTTTCTCTTCCCCTTTATAGTGTGATTCTCCTTCATTTTCCTAGCTTAGGAATACGGTTATAACTTTCCCACTCATGCCTATACACTTAGATTTGCTTACCATGACCCAAGAAAACATAACTGCTTACTCTCTCAGAACACAGCTTTGACAATTCCCTCTTTCCTTAGAAAGGTTCTTCCCCTTGGACCCTGTTAATTGTTTCTAATGGTGACTAGTGGTCAGTCTTATTTCCCCCTAGGAATAGGACAGTTCAACCCCAGTGCCATCTTCTCCAAAAAATTTTCCCTTAGCCAGAAACATCCATTTAGCACCTCTCTCCATATTTAACCGTATCCATGTCTTACCAGCATCTTCCCCAAATTCTAGACAGTGCTAGCTCTGATTATACAAGAAGACACATTAGTTAGAATAGAAAATAATGAACTGGCTCTAACTAAAACTGGAAGAGGAGAATACTAAGGAATAATAGATACAATGACCCTTCCTAAACACTGACTCCTTTCCTGAGATTAATAGGTCAGTTTTATTTTGGATTAATTTTTTGTTTGTTTGATTTGTTGATTTGGTTTATTTGGTGGGGTGAGGAGAAAATATTATTAAGCACATAAATGAAAGCTATAACTCCTGATTTAATAGACAATATTGTGATTCCATGAAATTCCAGGGCCTTGATTCATTGATGATTCAGGAGTCAGATTTTGTGACAGTAACTGGACAAAGGAGGCTCACATTGCATGGGATTCTAGGAGACACCTCCAACAAAACTGGTAAGAAAGAATCTATGTGGGAGTAGAGAGAAAAGGAAATAAGTAGGAGAGTATTTGTTTTTATTTGTAAAAGCCTTATTGCAGCTTCCTAAACAGAATAAAGTCTAGACGTGTTTCCCATTTTAGACAACATCCTCAGAAATAAATCATATTTTTTAAAACAAAACAAACTGGAGGTTGATCCTTGGCCCAGATATCAACCCAGAAATAGTATCATGTTTTTGAGTTGGCATTCTAATAGCTGATTTATAAAGAAGAGAGGAACTAAGTTTGACTTTGGCCTAAGAATGAATCATAGCTATTTCCATTGTGAGAAATACAGAATGATAACATGTAGAAGGTTCTTTGGCGCCTAGGGTATCCATCAGTCAATTTATTTGTTCTCTTCTCCCTCCACTTCAGTTTGTAGAACAATGCATTTTGGGGTCTGAAAGATTATGTAGTCCAACTCCCTAATCTTATAGATTAAAAGAATCTAAATTTCACAGAAGCTAAATGCCTTGCTTTAAATTTACAATGGTTAATTAGAGTACATACAATGGGCACAGGAACATTTTAAGAGATTTCTCACTTTTCTGGCTTATTGCTACACTCAATCTGTTCCCCTAGCAAGCTTTTGGAATAAATATTAAGTACCTACTATGTGCCATGCACTTTAATTAATGTTTTAGAATCATAATATTTGATCCTCACAACAGTCATAGGAGGGAGATGCTATTTTTCCCCTTTTTAAAATTTAGATTATTTTTCCATGGTTACATGATTCATGATTCCCCACCCTACCCCCACCCCCACCCCTCTGCACTCTTTTCTCCCCACTTCCAAATCCAACAAGCAGTTCCACTGGTTTATACATGTATCATTGTTCAAAACCTATTTCTGTGTTATTCATATCTGCAGTAGAGTGATCCTTTAACATCAAAACCCCAATCATATCCTTATCACACTACGTGATCAATCACATATTTTTCTAATGCATTTCTGTTTCCACAGTTCTTTCTCTGAATGTGGAGAGTGTTCATTCTCACACGTTCTTCTGAATTGTCCTGGATCATTGCATTGCTTCTAGTAGAGAAGTCCATTACATTCAATTTTACCACAGTGTATCAGTCTCTGTGTACAATGTTCTTCTGGCTCTGCTCCTTTCACTCTGCATCAGTTCATGGAGGCCATTCCAGTTCACATAGAATTCCTCCAGTTTATTATTCTTTTTAGCATAATAGTATTCCATCAACAACAAATACTACAATTTGTTCAGCCATTTCTCAATTGACAAATGGTCAGCGGACATGAGTAGGCAGTTTTCACACGATGAAATAAAAAATATCAATAAGCACATGAAAAAGTGTTCTAAATCCCTCCTGATTAGAGAAATGCAAATGAAAACTCTGAGGTACCACCTTACACCTTGCAGACTGGACAATATGGCAGCAAAAGAAAGTGATAGATGGTGGAGGGGATGTGGCAAAATTGGGACACTAATACACTGTTGGTGGAGTTACAAATTGGTCCAACCATTCTGGAGGGCAATTTGGAACTATGTGCAAAGGGCTTTAAAAGAATACCTACCCATACTAAACCACTGCTGTGTTTGTACCCCAAAAAGATAATAAAAAAACTTGTACAAAAATATTTATAGCCATGCACTTTATGGTAGCAAAAAATTGGAAAATGAGGGGATGCTATTATTTTTTCCATTTTAAAGTTGAGGAAATTGAGCAGGCAGGCAAAGGTTAAATGATTTTCCCAGAGTCACACAGCTAGGAACTATCTGAGGCTAGCTCTGACTTTAGTTCATCTTGACTCCAGAGCCACAGCTCTATCTACTATGCTACCTAGCTTATAGTTCAGAAGGCTCAAAGAATGAAATGCTTATTTATAAATTAAAATTTCAAATAGAAGAAAAAAGAACTTACAGAACATGACTCCAACTGGCTACTAGCAACTCTTCCCCAAAGACCTGGCCAAACTCAATCAAATCACAATCATGCCCAGGATGAGGCTCAGAGGAGATACTTCCTTTAGTGTATCTTCTCAGTCCATTTCCAAAGGACAGTGACCAGTAGTCATATTCTAAATCTCTTAGCTGGCAATGTCTTTTGCTACCTCTCTAGCAGCTTTCCTCAGCTTCCCTATATTTCTGTTCACTTGATAGTCCTTTTTTACTTCCCTATAGCCAATACATTATATATATATATATATGTATATATATATTTTTTTTAATAGTCCTGGACCAACTGTTTGTCAGGAATATCTTATCTATGGGTAGACTCCCTCATCTCTCAACAATTTGGAAAGAAGTTATTTTTTCATTAGCCCGATAACTATGTTTTTGGGAACACCAAGATTTCATGGCAGGACTCTTGTCCCTTGGCTGAAGTCCCTGAAAGAGAACTATTTCTTGCTCTTTTCTGTATTTTATGGGCTGAAGCTAAAACTATGTTGTAGATTTCTCTAAAATAGTTGATAGTGTGCTTGTTTTCTTTACATATATCCTTCATCTTCTACAATCTAAAATCAAAGTGGCTGGACAGTTGGGGTTCTTCCCTAAGCATCAACTTACATAGAGTAAATCCAATGGTAATTATTTGAATATTATTTTATTCTTTCTTCTAGCATTTCATTTCATGTTTTTGTTTGTATGTATTAGTAGTATTTATTATAACTCTCAACCTGATTCTTCCCTGGTTTGGGGATTAAGCTCAAATTTTTCATAAAGAATGAACTTAGTGAACCATACCTTTCTTTCTGTTACAACAATTTATGCAGTACAGGTCCATTTATTCTGAAAAAAATGTTTTACAAAATTTACCCATCAATCTTTCTAGTTAGGTGGTATTTCAGTTCTGCTTGTGTCTATCATATATCTTCACTTGTCTACCAAATCCAGTTTTATCAACATTCTATTCACATCTATAAGTTCTTTCTCATTCATCTTTTTGTTTAATCTGTTAAATTCTGTTAGTAGAATATAGAAGTTTCTTCATATTATTGCCTTACTATCAAAATATTTTTAATTTTTCCCATAAATATTTAATTGCTCTGATACTTAGTACATATTGAGAGTACTTAACTGTTTTTAAGAAATAGTCTCTCCATAAGTCTCTCTTGAAGTTCTCTAGGTTGAATTCAGTTTTATCTCAAGTCATATTTGTATATCTTGACTTTTTAAAAATTAGCTATTACCAGCAGATTACATTTTGTTTAACTTCTTATTCACAGCCTATACATATTATATCTTAATTATATTTCCTCTAGGCAATATATTATTAGAGTAGTGTACTTGAATTCCCTTTTAAATCCTTTTGTCCTTTTCCTTTTTATAGGGGAGCTTATGTTTATATAGTCATAACTATACCAACTATTTCCTCCATTGGGCATTATGATGTCAATTATGTTCTCAACATATAATAAAACCCATCTTATTTCCCTACTACTGATTCTACTTTTGTCATTTCATGCATATGTACATACATATACCCTCCACCGCCAACATATATTACCTCTCTATGTACCTATATATCCAAAACCATACATTTTCTAGAAGGATAGGAGAAACAGGTTTGTTTGTTTTTTAAACTGGAGAAATCTGGAACACAAGTCATTTGGCAAATTTTAAGTAGATGGCCATTGCGTGGTTGTATACCATCCTATAGAAATGAAGATGTGTGAAATGTAACGGTGAGATATGATCATCCAGCCCCCAAAACAGTAAGAGTTGTCAAAAGAGAAAGCTGGAGAGACAGAACCAAGATGGTAGAGTATATACAAGGACCCAGATGAATTCTGCGAAAATGCCCCTCCACATAACTTTAAATTTTTTTCTGGAAGATATACTTGGTTTTGCTCAATAGGTAATTTGGAAGTGAAGTCTAACTTTTCCTTGATTTCGGGTATATTAAATTCTAGCTTTTCCTGCCATGTTTTCTCTTTGGTGAGAAATTAGTTTGAATTGGTCTGTTTCTTCCTTGCAATAGCTCTGTTGGCTGAAATTTTGGAGCTTGATGACAATATGATTGGATAAATTTGTACTGAGATTCATGTACTTGACCTTGAAGGTCCTTTATAGTTCTAAATCTATAATTCTGTGACCTCATTTGATGGTCATGGGTATGCCTAGTGTACCTAGTCACATAATATAATTTTCCCCTTTCCCCAAAAAAAGTTATTTTGTGTTTCATTTTGTTTGTATCTTGAAATAAAGGTTAGTAGTTAATTTTTGAAAGTTAAATTTAGTTGTTTCAGTTTCTTTATTTAATGAACAAAAATAGTGTCCTTTATGAGTATTAAATAAATGTTTGCCTTAAAAAAATTCCCTGGATGTGCATACTAATGAAATATGCAACACCTACTTGTGTTGGTATTCTGTGGTTTCTGTCAAGAAGCTATACTTTATCCCTTGTTTCCAACATTTGTGGGAAATTCTTTTGTGCAATTTCCTGAAAGAAGGCATTCAGACTTTCACTACATTTTTCCCCCCATAAGACAAAAATCTTATGTTATCTATTTGATCTATTTGAAAGCTGTCCTTTACTTGTTGTCTTAATTTGCATAGTCTTCTCAAATGTTTATTTTGTTGACTTTTCGTTTTATTTAGCTACTTCCATAAGTTCAAAACCAGCAAAAAAAAAAAAAAAGAAGAAGAAATCTAGTTTTTCTTTTCTTGCTTTTCACCAGGACAACTTTATAATTATTTTATCAAAATTCCCCACAAATTCATTCAGTATATTGGGTCTCATAGTTATCTCTCTTTCTGTTATTAAGTCATTTTTCAGGCTTATTTCATAAACCCATTTCGGATTTTCTTGATAAAGATACTAGAGTGGTTTGCTGTTTCCTTTCCCAGCTCATTTTATAGTTGAGGAAACTGAGGCAAACAGGATTAAGTAATTTTCCCAGGGTCACACAGCTAGTAAATGTCTGAGGCCAGATTTTAACTCATGAAGATGTCTTCCTGGCTCCAGACCTACCACTCTAATTACTGTGCCACCTAGCTGCCTCTCTCACAAGACAATCAGTGCCATGTAATAGCATTTTACTACTGTTTTTAAAAAAATCTTTCCTACTTGTCTATTTTCTTTCTGATTCTTTCTCCAAACTAGAGCAGTGAAGGAATTTTAGTGACTATGCTGTTCCCTTTAACAAAGAAATATGCCTTACCTTAGAACAATGGATGTGCTCCTAAAAAGTTATGTATAAAACAATTTTAAAAATCAAATGTATTCCTAAAGAAAGTCAACTCTATATTGTAGTCAATCCATTTGTAAAGTGTATAACCACCTTTAGGTTCTGAAATCCAAAAAACCCAGGATGTCCGTGGATTTCAGATAGGCTCACTGTGTTTTAAAATTAAAAACCGAATTCTCAAAAATGTAGGTTAGTTTGAACATTCTGGTCTATGGTTCTTAACAGTAAAAAAAAATATTTTGGCTTTCATTCTAGTTTAAAGTCAACCCTTTGTCTATGAATACTTAATACTCATGGTGTTGGAGTGGCAGAATAATGTAGTTAGAGCTTTACAATAAAATATTCTTGGCATTCAATCCATTATGGAAGACCAAGTTCAATTTTAAACCAGAACCTGCTTAGCTCAACATAAGCCTATGACTCTTAACAAATGAGAATAGACTTATTTGTTCCAGAAGGGCAGATAGGTGGGACCAGACACAGGATCAGGAAGACAAGTTAAAATTCAGCCCTAGACACTAGCTGACTCTTAGCAAGTCACTTCACCCTGTTTGCCTTAGTTTCCTCATCTATAATATGAGCTAGATAGGGAAATGGCCAACCACCCCACTATAAAACCTCAAATAAACCCCAAATGGGGTCACAAAGAGTCAGGAACTAGTGAAACAACTGAACAAAAAGAGTTGGTTGCTGGTGGTGTGGGTTGGTGATTAGTTTGTGGTTGACATTTAGTTGCTGGAATATAAAGGTGGGCCTGAGCTTATTGAGAGGGCTTTTGGCTTTAGCATTTAGAGGGCTTTTGGACCTTTTCTGGGTTGGAAGGTGGCTGGTCTTTGTTGACTGATCTAATTGAGGTTGGATTAAACACTGAGTGGCTTGGTTTTGATTGAGTTGGAACTTTGTAGGGTGGTTGTTATTAGTGGGTAGTTATAGGCAGTAATAGGTAAATATAGGCAGTTTTAGGTAGTAATTATAGGTAGTTATGGGATAACTAGTATAGACATTAGGAAATTTTCTTTCTCTACCTCTTTCCTGTATTTCTCTCCTTTACTATGTTCTTTTACTATCTCTATTTTAATTAAACAAAATTGTTAATTGTTAAAAGCTGCTAGAAGTTTTCTCTGGTTTAAAGGGATGATATTAATTTACAACTCTACTATATTCTCATTAAAACTTAAGTTATTAAAAGCTACTCTCTTATTTTGTCAAAACCCCTATTTTAACCATTACAATACTGACATCAAATATAAATATATAGGCGTTCATATGTTCATTTCAGTAGACTTTTGTTTAGTACTTAGCATCTACAAGGTACTATGCCAGGCACTAACCAGGCATAGAAAAATTACTGAGATATCTTTCCCAGTTTCTTGAAAGAGGCTTAAATATATGTTAGGTGGTATAAGATAGGAATTTAAACAACTATTAATGCGAATTAGATTACAATAAATCCACAGACTTGGAAGGCAAGTGGTATCATATAAAAAGTTCTGGATTTGATGTTGAAAGCCTTTCATTCATGCCTTAGTTCTTCCACTTGTTACTTGGGGCGCCTTGGGCAAATCACTTCTATTCCTTGGGTTTCAACCTTGTCATCTATAAAATGAAAAAGGATAGACAAGAAGACTTCTAAGTTTCCTTTCAGTTCTAAATCTATGAATCTGCTCTGTGGCACAGTAGATAGACCACCAGTTCTGGGATCAGAAAGACTTATCTTCCTGAGTTCAGAACTGTGTTACTCTGAACAAGCTGCTTAACACTGTCTGCCTCAGTTTCCTCATCTGTAAAATGAGGTAGAAAAGGAAATGGCAAACCATTCCAGTGTTTTTGCCTAAGAAAACCCCAAATGGGATGACAAAAAGTCAGACACAACTGAAATTATTGAACAACAGCAATAACAAAACAATAATTTGCTTTGTTCCATGTGTACACACATCCTTAATTACCTGTGAAACTGGAAGGAAAATAAAAAACTGGAAGATAAATAATTGCCTGTGAAACTGGAAGACAAATAAATTACAATAGTAGTAAGCAACATGATGCAGATGAGTAACATATCAATAGCTTTTAGAGAGTTGGCTGGAATACTGAGAAGCCAAGTGACTTCTCCCTGTTCATAACAGAACTTGCACCCAGGTATTCCTGATTACACTTCCTTTAGAGATAGCAAAGACAGCTATAAAATAGCAAGGTTGTCCTAAAGCAATAGTTAGCATAGTGCCTCTGTCTTAAGCATCTCTTTCCTTTCGGGAAGTCCACAGGAAACCTCTTAAAGGTTGTTTGATTGGTCTATGCTTGAGATAATTAAGACAATCAAAAAAATCATATGGAAACCATTTGTAGCAGTTTAGATTTCCAAATCCATCCAGGTTTAGCCAATACTGTTATTTCCTTTCTGTGGAGGAGAAAGACATGCTGGCAGGAAGATCAGTGAATGTCATTTTTTCTTTAATCATTGAGTCTGGACAGGAAATGAACCCAGTCAGATGAACTTCATCTGGTCCTAAAGGTGGGGGTCAGCCAGGGACAAAAACTTAATACAACCAGAATCAAAGGTAGAAAAGTCCAAGTGATGTCAACATCACCAGAGTACCTAAGGTCAAATTTGGTCCTCTAGTTGTTCCAGGAACAGTTTGACTTATGCACCTAATTTTCCATTTCACTCATTTCTGGCACCAAGCACATAATGTTTAAGCACTGTTACTCTCAAGAGTCCCACAGTAATGAATTCAGCCAAAATCTGAATCCAAGTTCTTCTTGGTTCCTCCTCAAACCCTGTCTACCATTCATCCTCAATAGTTCTCAGATGCCTAAATATCTTTATCAACTAAATCCACAATGAAAGTATTAAAAGCTTTTTTAAAATACAAACAATCTCTTAGGAAGGAGATTAAGAACACATTTTCTTACTTTCAACTAAAAAAAGCTCTGCCCATCTTTCTGTCTCAGTTTCTCTCTTCTCTTTTTATCTCCCTTCCTTCTTTTCTTTAATCACTAACATCTTTATGTGGCATTCCTGAAAAACATAAGCTCACAACATCTTTCTTTTTTAAACTGAAAATGTGCTTGGTTTCAGAGAGTTTCCTGCTTTAACTTTGTCAGGAGGCAAGGGAGAGCAGAGAGATAAGGAAGAAGGAGAAAGGGGCCAGGATACTCTGTAAAATAGTGATAGAATCTCATTAACTTAGGACTGGCTAAAAAAAAATGTTCCTCTACAGAGTTTTTAGAATAAACAGCACATTTTTTTCTAGTTATCCTTCCACTGAAATTTTCAGCTTTCCCATCCTTTGCAGATTCAGTGTTAGTGACCAAATCAGCTTCTGGCTGTAATTGCATCTCATGTGCCTCAATTCACTTGGTTGGTTACATGAGATCATCAGTGTGCACGCTCCATCCATTAGAACTTTTTATTCTATGAAGTTACAATCCATATTTTCCCCATTAATCCAGGTTGGGGGGGGGCATCTAGGTAGCATAGTGGATTAAGTGCAAGAGGGCTTGGGTTCAAATCTGGTTTCAGACTCTTCTTAGATGTTTGACTCTGGACAAGTCACTTAACCCTGATTGCCCAACCTTTACCACTTGTCTACCCTAGAACTGATACTAAAACAAAGGTTAAGGATCTAAATTTCTTTTCATAAGAAAGAAGGAAACAAGAATGTATTAGGTATCTACTATGTATACCAAGCAGTGTGCTAAGCACCTGACGAATCCTTGCAACAACCCTAGAAGGTAGGTGCTATTATCATCCCAATTTTACAGTCAAGTGAACTGAGGCAGACGGAGGTCAAATGACTTGTCTAGGGTTACTCAGCTTGTAAGTGTATAAGGATACATTTGAACTCAAGTCTTCCTGACTCCAGACCCAGTCGTTTTTATCTACTTTGCCACCTGGAAGAGCCTGTAGATCTTGGAAGACCCACCCAAATGCTTGAAGTTGTCCTCTTGTTCTTTTATTATTGCTAAAGCACCAAGGTGCCATTTGAGACTACATTCTGAAACAGTAAGCTCCTTTCATTTCAATTTAAAATATGATTTAATTTCCCCAAACTGAATTTTCATAAAACTTTTAGAAATAGATCCATTGCCCAAAATGAAGTTTATCTGCATGGGAGAATTATAGTTGAGATGCCTAAGTTTGAGAAGAACCCAAAATGTGGAAAGAGGAGGAAAAGGGTTCCCTCACTTTCTTTTTGATTATTATATAACTGATAATTTAGTATTTCAAAATACCAGCTGTTGTCTGTCTTCAGTGATAACAGAATACACACACACATACGCACACAGGCACATTTAGTTTTAGTTATTTGGCTATGAATAGTGAAACTTTTACTTGCAGTAAACATTGTCAGCAGAAGAATAGACTGTGAGGAAATGTTTTATAATCTTCTACGTGGCACTTTTGGAAGCCGACAATATCTGATTTCTATAGAGACTGTGTTGTCAGCTGGGTGGCTCAGTGGAGTGAGAGCCAGGCCTAAAGATGGGATTCTGGGTTCAAATCTGGCCTCAGGCACTTCCTAGTTCTGTAACCCTGACCCTCAATTGTAAGTAACGCTTCACCCTCCATTGCCTGGCCCTTACCACTCTTCTGCCTTAAAGCCAATTGGTTCTAAGACAAAAGATGAAAGTTAAAAAAAATAGTACTCCCTGAATATAGGATAACAACAATATTAGATTGTTTTTCAATCATTCTGTTTTTTCCTTTACCGCTCTATCCAATATTTGTTTTTCAGAGCTTACAGCTTCCACTGGTTTGACAATTATTTTTATCCAATTTTTTTCTGAGTTGAAAACTGAAATCCTATTCAAAGCAGAGATATTTGCAGATTCTTCAAAATATATTCTTGCTGCTTTTACACCTATACCTTTAGTAACAGTAATTACTCTGACCCCAAATTACTTACTGAAGGCCAAATTACATTTCATCTCTCACTTAGGCTTCTCTGACCCTCTTTAGGGGTTATAAAGTGTTCTCTTCCTCTGCCATTGGTACAAGCCCCCACCATTATGGTCCTCCAGTTTTAGGAGTCTAAGCATCCGAATTCCAGTTAGCAACTTAGTAGTCAGAATAGCTTTTATTAATGTTTACTTCAAAAGTATAGCCAGAACAAAGCTACAACCATTCCCTCCCTTTCCTCCCAACCTCTAGGGCATAATCTCCCCTATACTGCTCTCAATTTCTGGAAAGGGGATTTGTTTCACTGCCTAAATCAGTTCCTAAATAATATTAGTTCCACCAAGTTCCAAGTCCAAAACCATGCTGGGTTTCTGTCCGGGGGCCCCGGCTTCTCAGGGATTCCTTACTGGACTGGTTGCAAGACATGGCCTGGAATTCTAGTCTCTAAGGCTAACATGGTTCCAGTTTCTTGCTTGGGAGCTCCCTGAAAGTAAAATGAAAAGTACGAACCAAACAAAGCCAATATTTTATGCTTGTCTTTCGGACACTAAAGAGAGGAAAAGAAAATTCCACGTCCTTCCCCAAATATTCATGATGCCATTCAGTGACTGAACTAGACACTGCTGGAAAGACAGAACCAGACTTCGTCTCTCTGGTATTTGTAAAGATGAAGCCAGTCCTGGTTATTCAGCCAATGGAAAGAGTCTGATACCAACCATGTGGTAAACCAAGCAGAATGTCTGCACATGTGCCAAACCTCCCAGAAGCAGGTCCTTGGCATCTATCACATGGTAATCTGGGTATGTAGTCCCTTTAGATGATCCAGTTTTGTGTCAAATCCCCATTACTTTTTTATTAGTGCCCTACTTATTAGATTCCTTCCTTCAAAGTATGCTGTTTTCTAGTGTCTTGAACATTCCCACCTAGACCTTTAGGACTTTCTTACTGTGCACACCCAAAGTTTATATCTGCTTCTCTTGCCTTTGCTAACACGAACTCCACAGTGTTTCACAGTCAAAATTCAACTATCATTCCCTTCTTTTGAGTTTCCAACATCCCTCACTAGTTTTATTTCCTACTCTCCTACAAAAAAAAAAGGGAAGAAAATTCTGCAAAAAAAAAAGGAATGATGTCTCATTTTTTCAAGAGAGAAAAGTTTCTTTCAATATCTCACAGTGGCCATGAAGAATGATGGCTTACAAAAAATACAGAGATCATAACATTTGCTAAATTGGGAAGATGATGAGCATAGGACTTATCTCTGAATCAGCTCTTTGTACACAATCAAGTCACTGACTTATCAGAGCTAAGATCAGAATTAATTATAAACAAGAAGAAAGAGGAGTATTGGGGGAAATGGCATGGTATACAACTAAGAAAATCAACTCTAAATGATTCTAGCAAATCACTGAAAATAAAAAGTGGGAACTGAACAATACAAATGACATTGACACTGATTATAATAACTTTATCCAAAAGCCAAATCAATATAAATAATTGCTTCAACAAGAACAGTGGCCAAACCTTAGTGATCAAACAAATGACTTATTTGCCAAATTGTGAGATGGCTGCCAAAGACAATAATAAAATCTAATAGAGAATAGAGAATAGAGAAAATAAACTAATCAGCAAAATTTTAAGGACAATGGATAATTGTCTCATAAAGTAGAATGGAACAGTGAAGGGTAAACCATTTTAAAGATATCTAAATAAGCACAGACATCCTAAGGACATTCAATGATGAAATTAGAAAGAGAACCAAGAATAGAAGAAAAATGGAAAAGACTTGCAAAAAAATATTTCCCCAGAAAAATTCTAGAATTTATTATTGAGCACCAAGAAAAAGAAGTATTGACCACAAAAAATAGACATAGAACAAAAGTCACAAAAGAGTATAGTAACCTAGTGTTTGACGTAGGTAAAGATCCAAGTTTTTGGAATAAGAATTTACTATTTGTTAAAAATTGTTGGGAAAGGGGCAGCTGGGTAGCTCAGTGGATTGAGAGTCAGGCCTAGACACGAGAGTTCTTCCTAGGTTCAAGTCTGACCTCAGACACTTCCCAGCTATGTGACCCTGGGCAAGTCACTTGACCCCCCATTGCCCACCCTTACCACTCTTCCACCTAGGAACCAATACACAAAAGTTAAGGGTTTAAAAAAAATTGTTGGGAAAATTGGAAGGAAGTTGGGCAGAAATTCGATATAGATCAATGTCATACCATTTACTAAGATCAGATCAAAAAGGATACATGACCCAGGTATAAAGGGAAAAATTATGAACAAATTAGAGAATAGAGAATATATTATCTATTGGATTTATGGATAGAAGAATTTATGAAGGAATAAGAGGTAGAAAACATTGTGAAATGTAAAATGGATAATTCTGAATACATTAGGGAGTTTTTGTACAAATAAATTAATGTAGCCAAGATTCAAAGGAAAGCAATAAGTTGGAAAAAAAAAGAAAAAAGTGTGAACATTTTCTTGGAGAGAGATCTAATAGCTAAAATATATAAAGAACTTTGTCAAATATATGAATGTATGTCATTCCCCAATTGATAAATGGTCAAAAGATATAAGCAAACAGTGTTTTGATGAAAAAATCAGATATGTATAACTATATGAAAAACTGCTGTAACTCATAATTGATTAGAGAAATGCAGATCAAAATAACTCTGAGGTTTCATCTTCCACCTATCAGACTGGCTAAAATAATAAAACAGCAAAGTGACAAAGTTGGAAGGGATATGGAAAAATAGGACACTGTTGTTGATGAAACTGTGAACTGACCCAAACATTTTGGAAAACAATCTGGAATTATACTCAAAGAGTTATAAAATTGATTACACCTTTTGAGCCATTATTCATTTCATTTCATAAGGTAACCAAGGAAAAAGGAAAAGAAACTATAGATTCTAAAATATTTATAGCAGCTCTTTTTGTGGTGACAAAGAACTGGAAACTAAAGGGATGTCCATTAATTGGGGAATGGCTAATGAATTGTGGTATATGATTGTAATGGAATACTATTGTGCCATAAGAAATGACAAATAAAATGATAGCAAAAAAACCTGAAAATTTAGCAGAACCAGGAGAATGTTGTACACAGTAACAATAATAATATATGATGATCAACTGTGGTGACTTTGTTTTATGGAACCCCCAACTTTACCTTTGTCTCTTGGGAATTTGCCTTTTGGGGATTTGCCCTACCAATCCTTGTCTTAGATTGAACAATAAACCTTAAAGTACCCAGAATCTTAGCCTAGATAGAATCAGTAGATACAATCAAATCTTAAATACCCCTTTGTCTTAAAGGTTTCTCCCACTGTATATAAACCTCTCTCAGGTAGTCCAGCTCCTGGCGGGAACCCTTCTTCCCTTTTCTCCATGAAAATCAATCAATTATCCTTCCTTTTCTTTTATTCCCAAAAGGGTATATAAGACCTCAAGGTTCTTCAGTTGATTGGAAAATCCCCTATCAAGGTGCATTTTCCAAGAGACAGTGTTCTCAGGGTCCAGACCTTGTCTTTGTGTGGTATTTTGCTTGTGAGTCTGTGTGGTGGCCATTAGAGGATGGTCTCCCTTGTCCTGATGAAAGACTCATTCTTTCTAACTACCTTGGTGGTTCTGTATTTTTCAAGGTTGACAAATGTGAATATCAACAAGGCAAGAATCCAGGACAACTCCAAAAGACTCTTGATGAAAAAGGATATATCTAGATAGAATCGAAAAGCAGATTGAAACATACCATTCTTCACTTTATTTCCTCCATGAATTTTTCTCTAAAGTAAGCAATATGTCTTTTGTTTCACAACATGATCAATAGGAAAATATATATTACATGATAAAACATGTCCAAACCATATAATATGACTTGCCTTCTTAGAGAAGGGGGAGGAGCAGGAGGGAAGAGTTAGAAAAAGAGACTTCAATTTTTTAACATAGCTAATGTGAGAATTTGTTTCTTTGGAAAGTGCATATTTTTATAGTTTATTGCATATTTGTAATAAATCATATGAATTATTGTTATGTTACATATAAAAAATAAATGTCTATGCTTTCACACACACAAACAAAACAAAGAGCCATAGGGGCTTCATCAAAATAATTCATGCCAAACTAACCTGATTTCCTTTTTTGACAGGATTTAACAAATTAATATTTAAGAGAAATGCTGATGTTTGAGATCAAGCTAAGTGACTGATTAAATCACTTAACACTGGAGGCCTAGTCAGTTACTCCTCTTCTGTCTTAAAATTGATAGTAAGAAAGAAGGCAAAACAAAAATAACAAAGTCAGGCCAATTGTGTGATATGATAGTCAAAAAAACTAATTCACTCTCCAGTTGCATTAAGAGAGACATAGTGTTCAATAAAAAGGAAGTTATTATAGTGAAACCACATCAGGAATATTGTCTACAATTCTGAACATCACATTTTAGGAAATATTTTGGTGAGCTGGTGAGTGTCCAGAGAAGGACGAAACCAGGATCATGCCAAATGAGGATTGGGAAAGAAATTTTGAATGTTTACAGCAGAGTAGAAAAAAAATAATAACTTGTATTGGGATATATGGACATTTTGGGGATATATAATACATCTTTGGAAAAGAAGGCGATATGAAAGCAAAGCTATCAATAAAAATATATTAAGTTTTCATTTACTCTATATTTCTCCTTCATTTCAGATCCAAACTCTTTAAAAAATCCACCAACACTAGTCACCTTGGTTTCCAGGCTCCCACTCAATTCTCAGATTATTGCGGTCTTGCTTCCACTGTTACCACTTTACTGAAACTTTTCTCTCTAAAGTTACCAGCTATCTGTTCTTTGTGAAATTAAGTGACTTTTCCTCAGATCTCATGCTTCTGAACTTTTCTGCATTATTTGATACTGTTGACCATCCTCTCCCTCCTCCTGGATGCTTTCTTTCCTGAGTTTTCATGGCATGCTCTCTCCTGGTTCTCTTCCTACCTATCTGATCATTTCTTTTCTATCTCCTCTGTTTAATTATAATAATCCTTATCTTGAATTCTATGCTTAGTTATCTTATGGGTCTACCTCAAGCCTTCTCTACATTCTCTCTCTGTCTCTCTGCCTCTCTCTCTCTATGTCTCTCTCTGTGTCTCTCTCTCTCTCTTTCTGTCTCTCTGTCTCTGACTGTCTCTCTCTTTCACTCACTCACTCATTCACTCTCACTCTCTTTCTCTAATTTCATCAGTTTGCTTGGGTTCACACTTAACACTTCTATGGAGATGAGGTACCAAATATGCATGTCCACCTCTCACTCCTCTCCTAGATTCCAGTCCTACATCACCAGTCTTAGTATTAGTATCTGACATCTTCATCTAGACATCTCCACAGCTCAAACACAAGTTCAGAAAAGCTCATTCCCTTACCCCCTAAACTCAACCCTCTTTCTAACTTCTTTTTTTCAAAGGTATCATCATTCTTCCAGTGGCATAGGATCCCAACCTCAGAATCAACTTTGATTTATTTTTCTTACCTCTCCCTATATCCAATTAATTGCTTTTTTGTTTTGTTTTTTTTAATTGTTGTTTCTACCTTTAAAATATCACTATTATGTCCCATTTTCTCCACTCACATAGCCTTTGCCCCAGTTCAGACCTCCATCAACTCTCACATAGACCAATGTAATAGCTTGTTGATTAGTCTCTACTTCTAGACTCTTGTCTCTCCAATCCATTCTTCACACAAAGATTTCTCCTAAGGCACAGGTCAATCATGTCACACTCCCACTCAAGAAACTTCGGAGGCTTCCTATTACTTCTAGCATAAATACAAGCTACTATTTTTTGTATATAAAACATTTTAGAATTTGGCTCTAACCTCTCTCCAAGCTGACTGTGCACTACCCTTCATCTCTCTCCACTTCAGGTACGCTGGCTTTTTTTGCTATTTCTGACACTACCACATTTCATCTCCTGACTCAGAGCCTTCCCATAGACTGCCTCCTTTGTCTGGAATACTTTCTTCCATACCTCTGTCTTTTGGAATCCTTAACTCCATTCAAAGTTTAGCTCAAGTCCCATCCACTTCCAATCCCTACATAAGGCCTTTCCTGATCCCTCCCAATATTTAGTGTTTCTCTTACATGTACATGAAATTACTTTGTATCATCTTAGCATGTATTTTTTTCTACTTGTCTATGTATCTCCCCCCTCTAAAAATAGAGTTTTGTGAGGGCAGGGATAGTTTTCATTTTTGTCTATACATTCTAAAGCCCAACATTGAACCTGGCACATAGTCACTACTTAATAAATGCTCATTTGGTTGAATGGAATTGTCCAGAGGTTACTGGATTTGCGCCAAAGACTACATAGGAGAACTTGGCAGAATCTTCTGGGAAGTGACTGCTCTTTAGAAAAAAAAAAGACTTTGGAGACCCTTAATGTTAATAGAAAGGGGTCTTCAAAAGTTTTTCTGTGTGTGTTACCTAAATCATCCTTTGGATGTTATTGAATTTCTGTCTTATCTTTTATTCTCTATTTGGTGTCCCTAGAAAGTGATTTCTGTTTCTAACTCTAGTTTTGCTCTATGCCTTAATTCCTCTCTCCTCTCCTTTCCTCTTGCCTTTCTTGGCAGGATTAAGTCTTTTGGAACTGCCAGTAAAATCATAATCTGAACTCATAAAACCAACATTCTGTAAATAAAACTAAATCTCATGGAATGGGAACAAATCTGACCAAGCCAGGAAAATTCCTCAAAGAAACAAAATGCCGAATAGTCTGAAAGCAGTAGGAGAAATGAACATTAGTGTTGGGACCAAGGAGGATAGGATTAGTGAGTAAATAAAGGACTTAATATTATTTTTATTTTAGACACAAAGCTAGGTACTCTGTATTAGGATCAGTATCGGTCTTTCTTGCTTTCACTAACTCCTGGTACCTTTTGTTAATTTCCTCTGTCCTCCCTCCTGTTCTCACAGAATTATCCAGCAAGAGAAGGGATGTCATTATTCTATTTGAATTTTCTCTACATACTCTTGAGGTAGAGTCACTTCTAAAAACTCAACACAAAGGCCAGAATTGGAAAACTTTAAGCTTCTCTGAGGATTGCTTATTGCCTTGAAAAAAATTCCTAAAAAGGAATTAACAATTGGTAATTAGACTGCATGTTTGACTTTCTTCCCTTCATCCTTCTTCCCTCTTTCTCTTCCTTTCTCCCTTCCTTCTTTCCTCACACCCTTCTTCTTCCTTCCTTTCTCCTTCTTTCTTCCTTACTTCCTCCCTCTCTTCTTTACTCCCTCCAACTATTCCAAAATCCAAGATACTTTTGAGGGTACTATTAATGATGTTCTTTCTTTGTTGAGGTGGTAAACCAAGTCACATTTCATTGATTTTTGGCTTCCACTATCAATACTGTAAGATTACGTGGGTCATGTGCTCCCCAAAAGAAAGATAAACCCAATATATTAGAGCCAAAAGATACTTTGGAGATCACACCATCCTTCCTTTTACAAGTGAGCAAACTGAAGCCTAGAGAGGTTGAGTGACCTGCCCATGCTAGCTAGTAGCAGAGCAAGTTCTAGAATTATGAGTTTTCAAATTCCTAGTTCATTGCCTATTCCTGAGAGATGAGATCACCTTAGATGTTCTCCCTCCTCCCAGACCCAATAAGCAATCCCATTGGGCTGTACAAATGTTATCACTTGATGCCTATTTCCACATTATTCTCACTCATGTCTTTAATATCATCTATAAAAAGCATAACGAAATATCTACCCAATTCCTACTTATAATGGTAAAATACTCCTGCCACTAAAGTGATATGCTAATGCCTCATTGTGGCATGGAAAGGACCCTGGATTTTTGAAAGCTATACCAATGAAGCACATGTTCTTAGAGATGAAAAAGGCTTCAAGTGTAAGCGATCAATGGAATTCATGTGTGTCATCTGGGAGTGACGACTGCTAAGTTCAGAGAAGGTTGGCTACCAGTTGATGGTTGGTTTTTTGGAGGGTTTTTTTTTGCTACGAAGAAAATCCACTCATTTTTAGAGAGATTGAGATGTGTGAATAAAGAAATTACTATGGCATTACTGAGATTTTAAAGTGATTGTCCAAGGGCACTTCTGTTTGGTCAAGACAGAGGTGATCTTAATATAAGTGCAATTGATTTTGCAATAATAAATTGGGATTTAGGATGGGATACCATAGAGAAGGATGGAAATAATGACAAACCTCAACAGAGAGAACTGAAGGACAGAAAAACAGACTCAAAGAACTAGGTAATGAGAAGAAAACTTTGGAATGGCTTAAGAGTATGAACAAAGAAGTAGGTTGGGATATTCCAGCAGATGTCAAGAGAGGGAACATTTATGAAACTAGACCTGATGTTATAGGGACATCAGGATAGAGAAGTTCAGAGATATCTAGCTGTGAATGGAGGGGAAGACAGAATAACTAGTACAGAATATGAAAAGATTGATTATGTAATTTAACTGGTGTAACTGCCATTGCCCAGCCAGAAAAAGAAAAAAAAAGGCCTGGTGCACCCAAGGACAAGGTTATGATGCCTGCAAGAACTTTGAGAAGCCAAATGTGTGTGCTAAGTGATGGCTAGCAGGATTCAGTTACTAACTAAGCTGAGTGCCCATAAGTCCCCTACTTGTCTATATCCCCAAAGTCTTCATATAGTACTAAAGCAGATTTTTCATTTAAAGTAGCTAATAAAGTGCTATGATTTAAGATGAGTCATTTTGAGGAATAGGGACAGGGAAGGCGTTAGAGGGCACACAAAGGTCAGAACATTGTGGTAGAAAAGGGGGGGGGAAGGCCATTTTCCTTGGGTCACTGTGGCAGAAATGACCAGAGACAAACACAAGAACTCTTCTGTTTAAGGGTGTCTTGGGTAGTTTGTTTAGCAGTTTAAGAGCATTTCTGTTTACATGTAAGACCTCCCTCCTCCCCTCTCCAACCATCTCCCACCACCTTTGGTCACTCCAACCCCAAGGTTATACCTGCGGTGTTACCTTAGGATTGGGCTATATGTGTGAACTTTATATCAATGGAACTCCAGAAAATGTTGTGAAATATAAGTTACTTTTTTTTAACCCTTACCTTCCATCCTAGAATCAGTACTGTGTATTGGTTCCAAGACAAAAGAGTGGAGGTCTAGGCAATGGAATTATGCATCTAGGAAGTGTCTGAAGCCAAATTTGAATCCAGGATCTCTCATCTCTAGACCTGGTTCTCAAACTGCAAAGACTAAGCTATATCCCAAACCTTTCCAAAAGAGGCGATATTCCTGAATGATCCAAAGGAGTTATAGACCCCCAACATGGCCTTCTAAGCACTCTGAAATCTTTAACATAATTAATAATGAAATGAAACTTGTCTTAGTGGTTATCAAAGCTACTAGGAATAAATGAATATCTAAAGAGCAGGAAGAGAAGTGACAACACTTCCCCAAGAGGTCTCTTTTCCTACCAAGAGATCTCTAGGAACATACCCACAAACAAAAGGGAGAGCAAGTATGGCCAAGAAATAAACTATTCTGATTACCGAAGAGGCAGAGAAGAATGTTAAGCACAGTATAGTTGGAAGGTGAATGCTCCTGGTAAGAAAAGAAAGAAAAATAATAGCACATCTTCCCTAAGAGATCATAGTGAAAGTTGTAAACACATGTTCACATTTATGCTAATCCCTGGATTCATGTATCTGTATACAGATATTACCACTAAAGCAAACTATAGAGGTTGTGGTAGGCAAAGTAATAACCACATGGTGAAAGGGAAAGGAAAGAGAAAAGGAATCAGCATTTATGGAGGACCCGTGTTGTTTCATTTAATTGTTACCATAATCCTATAAGTGCTATTATTTTCCTCATTTTACAGTTGAGAAAACTGAGACAAACAGAGTATAAGTGATTTGCCCAGGGTCGTACAACTAGTAAGGGTCTGAGGCTAGATTTGAACTCATGTCTTTTTTACTCTAAATCCAATACTAGTGCACTTCCAGTTGCCTCAGTACTGAGGAAGAAGGTAGCAAAACAATACTTTTCAGTATTACTTTTTATAACCACATTTTTCATGCCAGAAAAGTCCAATCTTCATTGAACATAAGCAATTCTTTTATGTCAAGTTGCATTTGTTATTGCACATTAAAATCATTAAAAACATTAAAAGTTTTCCTGTATAACACAAAGAAGAAATAATTTTCAATCCCTGTTTCAAGCATACAAAAAGAACAACCCTATATACTTCAGAGTAATGCTATCTAGTGGAGGGGTGCTTGGAATATACTGTTGTTGTTGAATATATTGTTGTTGCTGTTGTTCAGTCATGTTGAACTCTTTGTGATCCCATTTGGGATTTTCTTGGCAAAGATACTGGAACTATTTGCCATTTCTTTCTCCAACTGATATGACAAATGAGGAAACTGAGGCAAATGGGGTTAGGTGATTTGCCCAGGGTCACATAGTTAGTAAATGTGGGGATCTGAATTTGAATTCAGACCTTTCTGATTCTGGGTCTGGTGTTCTACCCACTGTACCGGTAGCCGTGAGAAATTGAGTGGGATTAATTCCATGAAGGATTGGCAAATTACTAGGTGCTAGCGCCATAGTGAGTAAGAGCATTGATTTTTGAGTCAGAAAGTCCTCATTTCAGACACTTAATAATTATATGGCTCTGAGCAAGTCACTTAATCTCTCTCAGCCTCAGTTTCCTCGCGTATAAAATAGGGATAATGATAGCTATCTTACTGGAGAGTGAGGATCAATGAAGATAATATACATACAGATAATTTACAAACTTTAAAGTGCTATGTCAGTGCTAGCTATCATTATCATTATTATTGTTATTATTATTGTTATTATTATTATTATAAAGATGCCAAGAAAACAGGCAGAATTTGTCAGGGTGGCATAACATCTGTCCTCCCTCGTTTTGCCTGGAAAAATTTCAGGTCATGAAGAAAATACCTGACTGACCTCTGGAGTACGTCCAACACCAAAAGGGAGGCAAGCTCAGCATGGAGATGTGAACTGTCTTTTATCCCAAAGAACCTTCCCCCTCCTCCATCAGAGGGGCCATTGAAACACTATAGGCGCTGTGTCTTGTAGCTAAAGTGATTGTGGTCAGAGCCAGGAAAGCATATCAGAGGAGGAATTATAAAGGTAAACATGTTTATAGTAACTCCCTTTTCCATGGACCCTTGCCTGAGGTCTTGTTCTAGCTCCAAGCATACAGCGGTCAGAACTTTTGTACTAGAGCAGCCTCCCTTTGTAGCACTGGTCAAAACTGGGGGTGGGGGAAAAGTTCTGGCCCCACAACTGATAAAATCTGTGAAGAGTGAATGTTTGGGAACAGCACCAGTACAAATAAGTGCCAACAATTCTCCACCTTCTCTGGGACCCCTCCCACTCGTTCCTCCCTCCCAGCTGCTCCAGCTCTCATAATAAAAACACACCACTGCTTCTACTTCCCAGCCTCTCATAAGCAGCTTCTAGGAAGCTTCATTCTACACGCTGCTGCAAAAGAACGTGAGAGCTACCCAGAGGGACAACGGAAACACCATGAAGACCTTAGTCTTTGTCACACTTCTGGCTGCATTAGCAGTGATAGCTCTATGCTATGGTAAGATACTTCTTTTCAGCCTCTCTGAATTTTCCATGCCCTTGTCTCTCTCTTCACTTTATTTTGGACTTCTCTCTTTCCCTCCTGCCTCCTTGACTTCATCTCATATTTCCATTAATTCGGTGTCTCCTCATTTCCCTAGATTTCTTCTGCTCCTCAGCACGTTTCATCTCCTCTGCTGCTCATCTTTCCATTTCTCTTCTAGCCCTCATCCTTTCTCTGTGAAGTCTTAACTCTCTTTCTAAGGATGTGACAAGAATATATGACCACACAGAAGGGACAGGATGGGATGCTGTAAAAAAAAGTAGTGAGTAAGGAGATGGAGTCACTGTCTAGCTATATGTCTTTGGATGTCATTTAACCTCCTTTTGGTTTTCATCTCCTCATTCTACAATGAGGACATTGAACTAGATGCTTTCTCTAAACTGTTTCTAAAACACTCAGGTTAATTTGTCCTTGTAGTTCAACCTAAGGCAGTGGACTGTTAGGAATGTGGAGAGAGAGAGAGAGACAGACAGACAGACAGAGGCAGAGAGTCAGAGACAGAGAGAGACAGAGGCAGAGACAGAGAGAGAGAGACAGAGACAGAGACAGAGGCAGAGACAGAGAGAGAGAGGAAGAGAGAAGAGAAGGGGAGAGAGAGAGAAAGAGAGAGAGAAAGAGAAAAAAAAGAGAGGGAGAGACCAACAGACAGACAGAGCCAGACAGAGAGAGGCAGAGAGACAGAAAGAGACAGAGACAGACAGAGATAAAGAGACAGAGACAGAGAGACAGAGGCAGAGATAGAGAAACAAAAAGAGAGGAAGAGAAGAGAGAGAGAGAGAGAGAGAGAGAGAGAGAGAGAGAGAGAGAGAGAGGGAGAGAGAGAGAACACTAACAGGGCCATAGCTTTGGCATTTCGGTAACCTAAAGAATACTTGAGTGTGATTTCTGATTAACCTTATTCTATCCATGTCTGAAAAGGACTTCTGTAAGGGGGGAAAATGGGTTTTATGTGTATCTTGTCACACATTATGTGATCTTGGACTCTGTCCTGATCTCTCTTCTCAATATATACTTTCTTTCAGTGATCTCATCAATTTCCGAGTGATCGATTTGTCATCTCTATGCAAATATGTATGTGTATATTCCTAAGGTGTCACCTGATTTCTCTCTAGTCCTGTATCGCCAAGCATCTTCTTTCTAACAGGCATCTTCCCCTGAATGTCCCTAACTCAACATGTCCAAAATGGAGCTCTTCATACCTAAACCTTCTGGTTCTCCAAGTCATTCAATTCTACCACTTTCTTGGAAGCTTTCCTGAACTTTTTTTTTACTCATTCCTTTGTCTAACCAAATGAAACACTTGTCAATTCTGCCTTTATGGCGTCTTTCCTACCTGTTTCTATCTGTCTACTCACATAGCCACTGTCCAAGTTCAGGTTCTCCTATCTGGATTATTGAAGTAGCCCCTTAATCATTTTCTCCATGTCCTTCTGCCTCCTTCTCAGCCAATCCCTACAGTTGCCCAAATAATCTTCCTAAATCACAATTCTATGTTATATCCCTGCTCAGGAGTTTTCAGGGATTCCTCCCTATTTTCTCTATAATAAACTACAAGCTGCTGGAACTCCTTTTAGCGATCTTTATAACTCAGCTCCAACCTACTTTTCCAAACCTATTCCATGTTATTCTACTTAATGAGCTCTATGTTCTCTTCAAAATGGTCTACTTTCTAATCTCTCTACACAGCATCCCAGCATCTGCTTCCCTGAATCTTCCTTTGTCTTTATCAAAATGCATTCTCTCCCCACCTATACCTCTTAGAATTCTTACCTTCCTTCAAGGCTTAGCTCAAAGTACCACATCCTACAGGAAGACTTTCATAATAGGTCTAATCATTAGTCAGTCATCAACAAGCTGACTGTGTGTGCACCAGGCTCTGGGCTAAATACTAAGGATACAAAGAAACTTTTGTATCCAAGGAACACTCATTCAAATGGGACAGAACTCTCTTGCACCTCATATTATCTTGTTCTCACTTTATTTGTATCGCCTTATAAAAATGTAAGCTCTTTGAGGGCAGGGGCAGTTTTTCACTTGGCCTCTGAGTTTCCATTACCTAACAGCATACAGCACATAGTAGGTGCTTACTAAATGATTGTGGTTGATCTAACCTTTAACATCGACCATATAACTGAGGTTTTCGGAATTCTTTAGGTAAATTGTGGCCATTGTTTCTTCTGACAGACAAGTAAAAATGAAGTATGCAGTCATTCAGGACATAGCTAGAAATATTGCTTTACAAGTACTTATTTCCTGAAATTAGCCCTAATTATTTTGTTAAACATATTACCATATCTTTTTAACTCCTCTCCTCCTATCCCTTTTTTGTTGGTATGTATGAATTTTAGATATGTTGTAAATACAAAATAGATTATTTCTTCTTCTTCCCCAGAGTCCCATGAGAGCATGGAATCCTATGAAATGAGTAAGTGAATTTTTATTTTAAAAACATTTTAAATGATCTGCAATAAACAATACTTTCCTACTCTTATTTGAGAAAAGGTTAGGAATAACTGAGTGAAGAAAATGTGAGTCACTGGGTAGAGTTAAGTCAGTATCTAAAAACCTTGGTGGCTTTTCTAAATTGCATCACCAAATAAGCACAAGCTCTGTGCTCCCTGGCAGTAACAGCACTTAACATATTTAGCACCTGATTCAAATGCTGTGGAGATTCAAACTGGCTTGCATGCACTCTACCACAGAGATGGAAAATTTGACAGAATGGTAGAAAATGACTATATATTAAATGGGAGACGGGTTTTTGGAATGCTGTACTCATCAGTACTGAGTCTTTTTTTCCTAATTTTTGGAGGTTGAATAAATCTGAGAAATAGTGTAGAATAGAAGATAGGAAGTCTTGGAATCACCAAGACCTGGGATCAAGTCCTCCCGCTGACACATACTCGCTGTGTGATTTTGGGCAAGTCATTTACTTCTCAGTTCCCAGGGAGCTCTCTGACTACAAATTTTAGAATAGTTACTGCTCTATATTAACATATGAGATTTCCTCACCAGTGAAATTGTGGATCCACACCAGAAAAAAAAGGAAAAAAATAATTCTCCTAGGATAGTGACTAAGATTTAGTTGGTGCTAGGGTTCACTGAATTGTATTCTTGAGCTATTTCTCATATCCTGCCTCTTGATTTTCATTTCCTTAGCTCCCTTCATTAACAGGAGAAAGGCCAATAACTTTATGTCACCTCAACAGAGATGGAGGGCTAAACACCAGGAGAGGTAAGTGTGAAAACCAAAAGTCTCAGTCAAAATGTACACTGTTGATAAAACTCTGCACTGAACTAAAAATGAAATTTCCAAAAGTAGAAACATTTGAAATACACGGTTTAGACATAAAGAAGGAATCAGAGCATTTTAATACTATCCAATCAGAAAACTATTATTGCCAAAATGTTCTGGTGGTCAAATGAGGTCAAATAATTTCCTAGAACTTGGAAATGATACTCTCTAATGAAACTATATGGTCAATCTGTGGATAAATTAACAAGTGTTATCATTCTTCAGTGAGTAAAAATTTAGCCTATATCCTATTACAATTCAAGTGAGACCTTAGAAAAAAACATTTAGATGACTTTAAGAAGATTTGAATTCAAATCTGGTCTCAGACACTGACTACCTGTGTGATCCTGGGAAAGATACATAACTTCTTTCAGTCTCAGTTTCCTCATCTGTAAAATGGGGGTAATAATAGAACTTACTCTGCAGTATTGTTATAAGTATCAAAAGAGATAACACATGTAAAGCACTTTGCAAAAATTAAAGCAGGGCATCCCAAAAGTCTTGGTGCAGTTTTAAACTATTAAAGTTTAAACTATTATTATTCCTAAGCTATCATTTGTTATTGTTTTTAATTTTTATTAATTTTGAAAAACTCAGCTTTGGGGAGGGGGTCTTCAGTAAAAAGTAAGAACTCTCAACTATAACCAAGTCTTTGGGGAGCAACTTAGAACTAAATCTGAGTACCAAGGGAACAAGACAGAATGGTGAAGAATATTGAGTTTGTGGAAGGACTTAAAGAAGAGGAAAGAAAAACTAAGTTTTATTTTCATTAATAATTATCATTCCTCTTCCCTTTCTCTTTTTCTTCTTTTGTTTTTCTCCCACTTTGCAACTTTTTTTCTCTTTCCAAAAAATTTCTTCTTCTCTCCCCTCTTTTTCTTACATCTCCTTTATCAATTCATGAATCCCAATGGTTCACTCTTTTCTGTCTCCTTCCTTGGTTTTATAGGGTCAGAGAACGCACCAAGCCAACCCATGAAATCCATCGGGAAGCATGTGATGATTACACACTCTGTTCACGCTATGCCTTCATTCATGGATATGGTGCTGCCTATAATCGTTATTTCAGGCAACAAAGAAATAACTGAATCTAGAATTTTGGAGTCTCCCTTTCCAGGGCCTGGAGCCTGGATTTGTGTGCAAATACAGTACTATCATGGAAAAATATGGATCACTCGTTAACTGCATGTTCTTTCATCTCTTATTTTTGTCTTCTTCTTTATCAAAAGATTATTAGATTCTCCATTACATCTTTCAATAATCGTGTAGTGGATGTCAGAGGGGAACTGGGATTTATGCTTATTGCACAATAAGCTCCTGATTTGATACCTTTATTCTATGAGTTTAGTTTTTATAGAAACTCTGTTTAGTTGCACACTTAACTCACTGAGGGATCTATGTCAGAGAGAACATTGAACACATATATAGCATTAAATAGAATGGATTTCTTAAATTCTGTTAGTGATAGAATCCTTTCTATGAACAGGGTTTGGGGAGGGAGGTGAGGAGAAAAGTCTAACATACCATTTAGGTATTCATGATACTCTTTCATCCCACTCTATCAAGAATTGGTGCTTCATAATTTTGGCTAATATATTACTGAGTGTTTTGCTTATCCTACTTTTAGATGTCATTAATGTATTTTATATGGGGGTGTCATTGAGAAGTGACAATGATGTAAAAGAAGAACAAAACATCAATAAAACATTCAAAAATTTTTTAAATGTCATAAATGATTGATTGTGTCATTCTCTACCTCAAAACCCTTCAGTGGCTTCTAAATGCCTCTCTCATTTACATCAAAATTAATATTAGTCTCCTATTCTTATTATCTAGCTTGGACTCTTCAGCTAAGTCAAAAGCGATTTATACAACCCTATGGTCTGTAGAGCTTGAATGGACTATTGCGGTCATCTAGCCAACCCCTTTAATTTACAGATGAAGAAACAGAGATTAAGACTGATTAAGTATTTTAGTTACTCAGTATCACCCAGTGAGTTAGCTTATCTTATACGCAATAGAACCCAGCTCTCTTGACTCCTAGTCCTCTTCAAGATTTCTTTCTTTTTGCTTTTTAAACAATATTTGTTGTTGTTCAGTCAAGTCCAACTCTTTATGACCCCATATGAGGTTTTCTTGGCAAAGATACTGGAGTGGTTTACTATTTCCTTTTTTAGTGGATTAAAACAAACAGAGGTTAAGTGACTTGCCTAGAGTTACACAGCTAGTGAGTGTCTGAGGCCAGATTTGAACTCCAATCTTCCTGACTCAAATTCCAGCCCTCTATCCATTGAGCCACCTAGCTGCCTCCTTTAAACAATATGGTGCTACCTTATTCCATGTCAGTCTTGTATTTAAACCTCTTTGCCAACCCTGTCCAAAACCCACTTACTCCACTGAGCGTTTCCTATAGAAATCTGCTCACGTTCCACCACACTGTTCTTCCCACCATCGCCATAATATTTACATAAGGAATCCTGCACTATTGCATTTATACTCCCCTAATTCTTTTCATTGTATCAGATCTTTTTTGTGTGTGTTTACCTTATCTCTCTCCTTATACTTTAAACTCTATGAGAGAAAAGATAACATTTCTTTTGACCTTCCTCATTACTTTAAGATACCATTATGCACACAGTGGGTATTCGATAAAATGGACTAAGTGACTGCTTACTACAGATTCCAGGGAATCAATCAACAAGTATTTATTAAGAAGCCACTTTGGGTCAGGCACTGAGTATTCAAAGACAAAAATGAAATGATCTTTTCTTTCAGAGAGTTTATATTTTCTGAAAAGGAAAAATATCACCAAAAAGTACTTGCAAAATAAATATAAGGAAATGGCAGGATCACTAGCAACTGAGATGGGGGGGGGGGGGGGGATTGGAAATCCTCTGATAGGAGGTAGTGCTTGAGCTGAGCTTTTGAGAAAACTAGAAATTCTTAGAGGCAGAGGGGAGGAGGGAGTATATTTTGTGCATGTAGAAGAGCCAGTTTAACAGCACAGTAACAGGGGACTGAGAATGTCACAAGTAAGAAACAGCAAAAAGGCAAATTTGCCTAGACAGGATAGTGTATGGAGAGGAGTAATATAATCAAAGGCTGGAAAGTGCTTTAAATGATGGAGTGTTTTATATTTGATCCTATAGGTAATAGAAAGTTTACTGAACCGGCTCCCAGGAATGACTTGGTCCAAACTATGCCTCAGGAGTGTCATTTGAGTCTGTAAGATGGATTGGAGTGGAAAAAGACCTGAGGCAGAGAAATCAAGTAGGAAGTTATTATACTGATCCAAGCTGGAGGTAATGAGGGCTTGAACCAAGATGGAGGCCATATTATTGGAGACACAGGGATAATTTCAGAGATGTAACAAAAGTAGAATGGATGAGACTTGACCACTGACTAGCTATATGGTATGAAGAAGAATGAGAGAGGAGTCAAGGAAGACTTAAACATTTTGAAACTGTGGGGGGTGGGGGGGAGGGAGGCAGGGAGGTATAGTGATAGCCTTGACAGAAATAGTGAAGTTCAGAAAAGAGGTGAATTGGGGCGGGGTGGGGGAAGAATAATGACTTCTGTCTTGGACATGTTCACAGAATGAACCAGCAACCTGGAGCACCATGGTTCCTGATGGTAAGTCAGTGGCTATTATTTTCTTTGCATATTTTCATACATACACTCCTATCACTTTTCCAGGATTCCTGGTGAGGATGTTAATAGGTATCACTTTCCTTAGAATACTTAAAAGCCTAGACCTCAAATATTTCCATTTCCCCTTTTCCCGATTCACTAAGGTCATTACTTTCTTGAAAGATTAATATTTTTGTTAAGTGATCATTTCTTGTAATCCTTTCTTGTGCCTGATCGGATGAGAAAATAGAGCAAGTTATACTGCCTAAGTTCAGCTTGTCCAGTGGCTGGGAAAAGATGGAGCAGATTCCATAGCTGAAATTCTATAGATACTAAAAACCATCTTCCATACAACTCAGTCCTCTTCCATTCTTCCTAAAGGTCATCTCCTCAAAACAATATTTCATGGCACATAAAGCTCAAAGCATATTCTTTATCTTATTCCATCCTCACAGCAATCCTTTAATATGTGTAGGATAAGTATTCTCTCCATTTTAAAAATGAGGAAATGGAGACATGCCAAGGCCAATCTAGTCTTTGGACTCCAAGTCTCTTTCCACTACACTATGGTATCCTTAAATCAGTTCAGCATATACAGATCTCTAGTCATCTGGCCAGTTCAGTATATACTATTGGGGAAGGATGGTTGTGTTCATTATTCAACCCATGCTAAGCCCATTGTTCTAACAACATCTGGATTCCCTAGGATCATCTGCAATTAACACTAAAACAAAGAATATATTCATATGTGATGAGTTTTTAATTTGTTCTGAGGTTTAACATTCTATGATTCCATTATGAAGTGGAAATACTTCTCTAAGTGAATCAAAAAGGAAAGAACTGCAGGAATTTGAGAGTGGGAGACATTGCAAACCCAGAGCTACCTATGGTGGAGACTTCTACAAGGGAGGTGGAGAGAGAGTTATTTCTACCTCTGGCCTCATCAGGTATGTGGCTTTGAAGCTGAGTTTCAAAGTAGTGAAGTCTACTGCTCAACCACTAGCAGACATTGCATCTGGGAGAAAACAGAAAAATAAACACAACATTCTGAATACAGAATATGGCTGCAGAAGTCACCTAAAGGAGGAAGCAACTGCAAAGAACTAGTCCTAGCAATCAAGAGTTAAGCTGTAGGGAAAAAAAAAAGAGTTAAGCTCTGGAGACAATCAAATCCTGAGAGCTAAGTGGAATGACCTCTCTAATAAAGACACTACACCTAGGGGCAGCTTCTGGAAGACTCAAGGAAGAAGAAAGGGTTCCCAGGCTTTAAAGTACCAGGAGTTGTAAGTTGGCTTTGCCACCCATGTATCCTAGTCATGTGCCTCGCTACCACTGTAGTACTTTGAGCCCACTCTTCCCATGGACACTATGTGTATTTGTGGTAAATTTTACTCCAGTTTGGGGGAGAGGGGAATTGGAAGTATATTTTTAAGGACTGTTTTTGCTATCCCATCTGAAAATATACCTTTCCTAAGAGCTAAATAAGAGTCTACTAGCAGATTATTAATGGTAAGCATACTGGTCTGAACCACAGTTCTAAGAATTCTGACCCATAGGGTCACACCTAGAACCAGAGAGGGCAGTAATTCTGTGGGCAACACAACCATGAGTGCATGTACTTAAGCTGGGGTGATAAACCAGAGAGGGTAAAACAAATGGATTAAACAATTCAATAAACAAAAGAGAATGAGAGGATGGATTTGAAAAAATCAATAAATAAATAGTCTGCATATAAAAGTATACCTAAAAAATAAAGACATATGCAAAATTAAAATAAGAGATGACAAAATTCACTATGCATCAAGTGATTTAAAATTAAAAAGCAAGCAATGCAGACATGCTGTAAGACCAACAAAAAAGTTTTTTACAATTTCAACAGACTAAGTATACTATACTTAAAGATGTCATAAAAAGGTATTGAAAATAAATGTATTATAATGGTTAAATTGAGATTTTGACTAAATAAAAGAGTTATAAAAAAGTGGTTGCCAATTATTATCCCTTAAGGCAAGAAAACTACTAGCAGCTTTTATCAATTTTGTTTAATTGGAATATTAGTAAAAAGAGGGAAATGCGGAAGGGAAAGAAGTAAGGAAACTGCCTAATCTACCCTAAATGCTAATCCAGTGAAATGAAGCTCCATTCCCAACAGAGTTCCAGACTCCATGTGGGAATCCTAGTCACTCACCAGCAAGCCAGGCAGGATCCAGGCAAGGTCCTAATGCAGAAAAACCCTCATGAGCTAAGCTTACCAAGGTAGCAGTGAACTCAACAAAAAAGTCCCCAGACTCCAAGAAACTCCAGAGCAAAAAGTCAAAGTCCCAAAGCGGAAAACTCGAGTCAAAAGGCCCAAAACTCCAAGTTGTAGTTGAAGTCCAAAATCCCCAAGGAGCCATCCTCCAAAGAAGAAGTCCAAAGGAGAAGATCCAAGGAGCAGAGATTCCAAAGAACTCCAAAGGAGAAGCCTCAAGGAGAAATCCTTTGGTCAGGAAGTTGAGGACTTTTTTATAGTCCTTTTTCCACATCACTTCCTGTCCCTTCCCCATTTTACAGGGACCAATTACAGTCTTTCAATTTGCCTAGCACTTGGGGGGTGGGGGGAAGGGGGAGAATGCAGGAAGGAGGCAGTGGCCTCTGGAATTGTCACCCACTCTAGCAAGTGACTTGTGAACTCTCATACTTAGTAACTGGTAAGGGTACTAAGTAGGAGTACTTGAGTTTTTGATGGATTAACTTAAAAGTCACTGATTGATAGACAAAGAGAGATTGATTCACTCTTCACAATCCCCACTGTGATTATTTGGAGACTAATCTCCCCAGTGAATCAACATAACCAATTTATACCTCTAAAGATCTTCTAGCTAAAGGTACATACAATATTGCACTTTCTAAGAGGAAATTACAATAGTTGGTGATGAGAGGGAAATAAAAAAGAGAGAGCAAAACCAGTATTTGCCTGGCACATTGACAAAAAGCCAATTGGAGGGCAGGCCCCTTTGGCATAAAAGTTTACATTCAGATATGCTTGTGATGGAATACTATTGTGCTCAAAGGAATAATAAACTGGAGAAGTTCCAGGTGAACTGGAAAGACCTCCAGGAACTGATGCAGAGCGATAGGAGCAGAGCCAAAAGAACATTGTACACAGAGACTGATATACTATGGTAAAATTGAATGTAATGGACCTCTGTACCAGCAGCAATACAAAAACCCAGGACAATTCTGAGGGATTTATGGTAAAGAACGCTATCCACATCCAGAGGAAGGATTGCAGGAGAGGAAACATATAAGAAAAACAGCTGCTTGAACGCATGGGCTGGGGTGAACATGATTGAGGATGTGGACTCGAAACTACCACACCAATGCAACTACCAACAATTTGGAAATTGGTCTTGATCAAGGACACATGATAAAACCAGTGGAAATGTGTGTGGGCCATGGGTGGGGGAAATGCAGGGGGTGAAGGGGAAAGTAGGAGCATGAATCATGTAACCATGTTAAAAATGAATATTAATAAATGTTTAAAATTAAAAAAAAAAGTTTACATTCAGAATAAATGTGTTCAACTCCCTTCAGTTCAATCAATTACATCCCAAAGTTCATTCTGGATCTTCTGATGCAGTGTAGGTTTCTTTATGGCACTTTCTTCAAACAGTTCATTTTCTTGATTTGAGGAGTTAGGGAGCTTCTTTTCCTGAAAATTTTCTCAAAAAAATTTAAGTCTTGGATTTTACAAAAATTATATGGTATACATACACACATTTATGTATATATATGCACACAATATCCAAATCCATGTTAAAAGTTAACTGAACTTTTTATTATAGTAATAATTATTATATTATTATTAGACTCATATTATTATGTTATTATTATAATTATTAGACTATTCTGTGAATAATTATCTGACTAGAAAGCCATTTTACAGATAAGAAAACTATACTCAATAAACTCCAGTGGCTCTGTATCAACTCCAGGGTCAAATAAAATCCTCTTAGGGGCAGCTGGGTGGTTCATTAGATAGAGAGCCAGGCCTAGAGATGGGAGGTCCTACGTTCAAATATGGCCTCAGATATATCCCAGCTGTGTGACCCTGGGCAAGTCACTTAACCCCCATTGCCTTTGCCACTCTTCTGCCTTGGAACCAATACACAGTATTGATTCTAAGATGGAAGTTCAAGGTTTTTTTTAAAAAATCCTCTGGTTAGCATTTAAAGCCATTAACAATCCTTTCCCTTCAACTTTGCCAGTTTTTTTACACCTTACCATCCTCTGTCCCC
The DNA here is from genome assembly GCF_016433145.1 of Gracilinanus agilis. NCBI lineage: Eukaryota > Metazoa > Chordata > Mammalia > Didelphimorphia > Didelphidae > Gracilinanus > Gracilinanus agilis. Next base: position 193,428,767 of record NC_058134.1, read on the forward strand.
ATGTACTCTCCAAATGAGTGACACTCGCCTCCTTGTTATTCCTTGAATAGTCTATCTTCCAACTCCTAGCATTTTCACTTTTGTTACCCATGCTTGGAATACTCTCCCTTCTCATCTCCTGATACTTTTTGATTTCCCTGACTTCCTTCCAAATCCCAAATAAAAATCTCACCTTTGACTGGAAGTTTTTCCTGGTCCCCCCTAATCCTAGTGACTTTTTTCTTTTGATTATGTCCTATTTATTCTGTATATAGCTTGTTTTTACATAGCTGTTTGCATGTTGTCTCCTTTATTTGGTGGTGAGCCTCTTGAGGGCAAGAAGTGTCTTTTGACTTTCTTTGTATCTCTAGCAATTCAGAGTCAGCCACATAATAGGCCCTTAATAAATATTGAATAGGGGTACCTAGGTGGCTCAGTAAATTGAGAGGAAGGCCCAGAGATGGGAGGTCCTGAGTTTATATCTGGCCTCACACACTTCCTAGCTGTGTGACCCTGAGCAAGTCACTTAACTCCCATTACTTAATCCTTACTGCCCTTCTGCCCTGAAACCAATACATGGTATTGATTCTAAGATGGAAGGTGAGGGTTTTAAAAAACAAATAAATAGATATTAGATATTGACTGCCTGACAACAATAGTGCATATAAAAACATTTTAGCTGCCTATGATGCATCCTCTATCTCTCCTTTTCTCAGCTAAACTCCTTGAAAAACACATCTGTACCTGACATCTTCATTTCTTTTCCCCTCATTCTCTTTGAAAACTTCTGTAATCTGATTTCTGGTCTTATCATTCTCAAAAGTTATTCATGGATCTCTTAATTAACAACTTAGTGGCCTTTTCTCAGTTGTCATTCTTGACCACTGCAGAATATGAAACTTTTGATCACTTTGAGGATATTCTCTCCTCTCTGAGGTTTCATAACACTGTTGTTGAGTTATTTCAGATACACCTGACTCTGCCTGACCCCATTTGGGGTTTTCTTAGCAAAGATACTGGAGTGGTTTGTCATTTCCTTCCTTTTAACAGATGTGGAAACTGAGACAAACAGTGGTTAAGTGATTTGCCCAGGCTGCTAATAAGTATCTAATAAGTATCTGGGGACAGATTTGAACTCCGGAAGTCTTTCTGACTTCAAACCTGGCTTTCTATTCCACTAAGGTACCACCTAACAATCCATTTTCATAACCCTACTCTCTCCTGATCCTCTCCTACTTGTTTGACTGCTTCCCTATCAACTTAGCTAGATCATCATCCATGTCATGCCCTCTTCCTCTGAGTGTACCTGAAAGCTCTTGTCTTTTTTTCTCTGTAATCTTTCACTTGCTAATCTCATAAGCTAACAGACTCATGTCTATATATGTGAAACTAGTCTCTCTTGAGACAGAATTATGTCACAGTTTTGAATTAGATATTCCCTAGGTATCTCAAAAATAATATATCCAGAAGAATTCATTCTCTTCTAACTCCCACCTCTCTTTTAATTTAGTCTTTGCAATCTCAGTACCTAGCAAACAGTAAGCTCTGCATACATGCTTGTTAAATAATTGGTTGATTAACTGATTGCAACAATTGCTTCTACTTCCTTCCCTCACCTAACCCTGGTGGCTGTCCCTAACATATGGGTACTTCTGCTATAGTCATGGCTTTCCTCTATTTGTTAATATTCTGAAACTAATATGCATTAGTTTTCAGAAGAAGAAATCAAAACTATCAATAGTCACATAAAAAAATGTTCTAAAGCATTACTAATTAGAGACATTCAAATGAAAGCAACTCTGATATAGGAACTCACACTTATCAGAGTGGCTAACATAACAGAAAAAGAGAATTATAAATGCTGGAGGGGACGTGGAAAAAAACAAGTACACAAATGTACTGTTGGTGGAATCAATGTGAACTGGATCAATCATTCTGGAGAAAAATTTGGAACTCTTCCCAAAGGACTATAAAACTGTGCATGACCTGTTAATGCCATTACTAGGTGGTAGTATCCCGAAGAGATCAAAGAAAATGGAAAAGGACCTATATGTACAAAAATATTGTTAGCAGCTCTCTTTGTGGTGGCAAAGAATTGGAAACTGAGGGGATGCCCATCAACTGGGGAATGGCTAAACAAGTTCTGGTATATGATTGTAATGGAATACTACTGTGCTATAAGAAATGATGAGCAGGATAGTTTCAGAAAAACCTGGGAAAACATATTAACTGATACAAAAGTAGGTAAGCAGAACCATAAAAATATTGTACACAGTAACAGCAATATTGTTACAATGATCATCTGTAAGGGGCTTAACTACTCCAATCAGTACAATAATCCAAGACAATTACAAAGTACCCATGATGAAAAATACTATCCACCTAAAGAGATCTGAGGAACTCTGAGTACAGATTGAAGCATCCTTTTTTTTAAATTTATGTTTCTTGCTCTTTTTTTGGCAACACGGATAATATAAAAATATGTATTGTATGACTTCACATGTGTAAGTAATGTCATATTCCTTGCCTTCTTAATGGGTAAGAGAGGGAAAGAATTTAGAACTCAAAAAAAATTTTAATGAATTATAAGAATAAATTATTTTAAAAGGGGGGGTGGGAAATCTCACTGCATTGCAAGCCTGGAGGAAAATCATTCCATCGCTTTTCTCCCCTCTTGCCTCCTAGTGAGGTTAAAGGTAGACAAGGGTTTTTGGTAACATTTTAGAGCTCACCAACCCAACTTCCTAGGAAATTAGCTACCCTCCCCAGTTTTAACTTCATGCAAACACAAATGACTCACAAGAAAGTCGATTATTACAATGAAGGTGAACCCAGGAGGTGAACCTGAGGCTTTCCTACACTATGACAGCAATGGCAAAGTATTGGCATGCATGCCGAACCAGCACAGGGGAATTGCTCCTTTCCTTCTCTTCCCAGCATGGAGGACATTTTTTGCATGCCCCGCCCCTCTGTCCAGCTGCCCAAAGTAAGCTCTTCCTCCACTCTCTCTCTGGTAATACAGGGGGTTCATAGACAGCTTAAAGTTGCCTTCTAGGGACGCAAACTTGAAAACCTAGTGCTGCTCTATGAGATCCATTTCATATTGGCCTTGCCTTGGTTCTCTCCTGTCTACAACTTCAGCATCTCCTTTTGTACCCCATCCTCTAAAAAGATACATACAGTTCTGATTGACTATTCTTTATGTCACTACTATAGCCCACCTCAAAATTTAAGGTGATACTGATTATGAATTTCTGCCTATAGAAGTAAGGATAAGGACAAACCCCCTATGTAGGATTAAATAATTTATTCCTTAGTGTTTACCTCTACTCTAAGAAATTAAGTCTATAACTTGCAAAGAAAGTGTTGACTTACATTGTTAAAGAGAGTTTCCTGTATAAATGGAGATTTTGAACTTTGGACTGCATCCCCCATAAGTCCTTAGTATTTCCCAAAATTCCCTTTAATCTCTCCAGCGCCTCCACATTTGCATGGTCACGTTATTGTTTTATAGTAGGCTGTATCTCCTCCCTCTTCCTCTTTTGCTCTTGGGAACAGGCTAGATAGTGCCCTTTTAGCTAGTATTTTTTGTTAATTTATTATTGATGAAAATTTATTAAATATAATAGTTATTGGATATTAATTTTAAAATCCACATTCCTTATCTACGATTAGTCCATAAAAATATTAGTTGTAGGCCTTATCCCTACACCCCAGCTATAAACCTAGGCTCTGTGGGAATGTTCAAATGCATATTTGAAATGAATTTAAAAAAGAAAATTAAAGGGAAAGAACGTCTTTTTTGCCAACTCATATTTTTCTGAAATGATAGTATCTTGTATACCATTTTGTAAACATCATACTTGACTGGTAGAATATAATTTATTTCTTTTATTGACCATTCTTGAAATTGGAACCTTTTTGAATGCTAAATAAAAATGCAAATGTATTAAAATCTCTAAGTTAAATACTTCTGAATTTACCATAAACAATTTTAATATCTTTCCACAAAGTTCTCAGACTTTGATAAACTATTGGGCCAAGATGACCAACCATAAACAAAATTGTTAAATTTATCATCATTATCCTTAGCCTCTCTTTTCTTTGTATTTCCTTCTGAGTCTACTGCTTTTCTGTGTGTGTGTGTGTGTGTGTGTATTTCCTCCCTTAATTAGTATTTCCTCTCTCTTACTCTCCATGACCAAACTTACTTTCAGAAAATATAATGTGATATTGCTTAACTTAAAACCCTTCTATGTTTCTCTCTTCCATAAAGTTCAAACTCATCTGCTCAGCAATTCAAGGCTCTTTCACTATCTGACACCTTCTTCCCTTCTCAATCATAACTCACTATACTATAGCTATCTTCCAGCCAAACTTTATTACTGGACATCTCCCTTACATACCCAGTACCTTCCCACTTCCATTTCTATGCTCATAATGCTCCCTATGCTTGTAATGATCTCCCCTTCATCCCTCCACACAATGAATTGTTTGTTAGCTGTTTAATCACAGCTTATGTAGCAATCCAGGTATACATTAATCTTGATATTATTTTAAGAGTGCTCAAAAAATGACTTTTGTATTGCTTATGATTGATTTCTGTAACCCTGAGTTAAACTGAACCTCAACCTTGCCAAACTCCTAGCCCTTCCCTACGGCTACACTCTGGAAGACTGGTCAGTTATCTCAGTCTCCTTGCCTTACCTTCAATCAGCATTTGTATCAAGACCTTAGGCCTCATGGATTCCTGACCTAGATGTTTGCTCTACCTGTTATTTCAGGTTCCAACAGTTTGTATCTCCTGATGATTATATATTTATCAGACCACTTGGTTCTCCCCTTCCCCCCATCTACGATTGTAACCCCAATAAAAGTAGCTATATGACAGTTGAGAAGGAAGCTCTTAACCATCAGAGCTCCTAACCCAGAAGCTCTTGACCATCAGAGCTCTGAACCATCTAAGCTCTTGACCACCAGAGCTTACTCGCTGTCTGTCTACCTTATGCCAAAACTCTCTGTGTCTGTGTGTCTTTATTCTCGCCTTATGTTCTCTTTCCACTAGTTTTTAACCCACTACCCATTTTCACTCAGTCCTTGGTTCCCCTTTCTAAGTGTCCAACCCACTAAGAATCCTCGTGGAGCTGCTACATGGCTTCAGCTTACATGACATGTCCAGTAAACCTTCTCTGAAGTTTCTAATTTGTTGTCAGTTTCCAGCTCTTCCCACCTCAAATTGCACTTTGCGTCTCTCTTATGTACTTATCAATTCAACATTTATTAAGTGCAGATGAAGTGTCAAAGGCACTTGTCATGTGTTGACAATTATGGAGTATCTTCCTTCTGGACTATACAAATATCTAAACTTTGTATCTTGATGGAACACAAAGGGAGCTCAGTGTATGTTTGTTGTACTGAGGTGACATTCATATTTTAAATTAAGTCTTAATTCCAGAGTATTTTTTAAGTTTCTAAATTTAAAAACCAGAATAATAATAATAATTCCATACAAACAGCAGAGTATTTCTAAACTGTCCTGCATTCTGTGATTTCTTATCAATTTTCTTATTTTCTTTTCTATTCATATTTTTAAAATGCTAAAAATCCCTCTTTTTTTGGCATCACACTATTGCTAAATAGTGTCCCTATCCCCCATAAAAAAAAATAGAGAAGAGAGTGGAAAAAACCTTTTAACAAATAAGCAGAATCAAGTAAAATTAATATGCATAATGGCTATGTCCAAAACTATATGTCCCTGTACTTTGTATCCATCCTCTTTCTGTCACGAGGTAGATAACATGATTCATCATAGATCCTCTGGAGACATGGTTTGGTCTTTTATTGATCAGCATTCTTATGTCTTTAAATTTTGCTTTGTTTTTTTACAGTGTGCTCCTTATTCTGCTCACTATACTCGGGTCACACTACCTAAGATTTGCTGAAGTCACCTCTTTCATCAGTTCTAACTACACAATAATATTCTATTACATTCATATATCACAATTTGTCCATCCATTTCTCAATTGTCTAAGAGGGCAATCTCAGGAACCCCCTTAGATAATATTTCTTTTCTTTTTCATCTTCTTTACTCTCATCTTCAGGATCAGGAAATACTTTTTGTTTATATTTTGTTCCCATTATCTTGCCTCTTAACCCCTTCTTTCCCTCTCCCTATTTGTTTATCTATTGGATCTTATATATTTATGCAAACTTTGTGTGCATATATGTTCAGCCCTCCTTTAACCATTTCAGAGAAGCACTAGGTTCTTCCAATTCCCTCCTTTGTTTTTAATTAATTGAATTTCTAAGAGTCTCAGCCCCTTCTTCCCCTCATAGAAGACATCATCCATAAGACAATATGTAAATATAAATTATGTCTTTTGTTTCCATTTTCCCACCTCATTCTCTGGAGATAACATTTACAAGTTTTTCTTCAAATATTAAATCTGTATAATGTTCTCTTGGTTCTACTCAATTCACTGTTCATTATCCCATGTAGTTCTTTCCAAGTCTTAAAAAAAATTAATTAACAGGTTCATTATTTCTTTTGGCATGGTAGCATTTCATCACAATCATATGCCACAATTTGTTTAGCCATTCCTCAATTGATGGGTATCCCCTCAATTTCTAGTTCTTTGCCACCACAAAGAGAATTGCCATAGATATTTCGGAACATATAGGTTCTTTTCCTTTTTTCCTGATCTCCTTGAGAAACAGACTCAGCAATGATATGGACATGTACAGTTTTATAATGCTCTGGGTATAATTCCAAATTGCTTTCCAAGATGGTTGGATCAATTCACAGCTCTGCCAACAATGATTTAGTGTCCCCATTTTTCCATATTCCTCTCCAACATTTGTCATTTTGCCCTACTACCATTTTTGCCATTCTGATGGGTGTGAAATGATATCTCAGAATTGCTTTGGTTTACATTTTTTCATATATCTATCTATGGCTTTCATTTCCTCATTGGAAAATTATCTGTCCATATATTTTGCCCATTTATCAATTAGAGGATGACTCTTCCTTGTTTCCTCTTTTATGTTCATAAACTATTTTTTTCAGGTACCCCAACAGTAAGAATGAGCAAGTTCTACTGCCTTCTTTCTCCTTTCTACCCGAGCATACTCCTTTTACCCTCTTTACTCTTTCCCCTCTTCAATCCTTTGTAATACAACCAATCCATAAAGTTTATACATTTTATCTTTTGGAATATTATATTCTAAGATCTTCTGTTATTTTTAGTAGAAGATGCCAGGTCTTACATGATCCCAACTATAATTCTTGGTATTTTAATTTCTTTCTTCTACATACTTGCAGTATATGTTTCTTTGACACAGGAGCTCTGGATTTTAGCCATGAGTCTTTTCCTTTTGGGTTTTGTTTCAGGACATGATTGATGGATTCTTCCTTTCTTTACTTTGGCCTCTTGTTCTAGTAGATTTGAATAATTTCCAAATAATTTTCAAATTTTCAAAATTCAAAATAAATTTCAAATTCAAAAATATGAATTTCTGACATATAGATTCAAGAGTTTTCATCATAGTTTTCAGGGACTGATTTTTTTATTCTTAAATCATTTAAATTATTTGTCATTATTAAATTACCTCTTCTGGATGTTTTCTAACTCAGTTGTATTCTATATCATACATAATACCTTTTTTCCCATTTTTTCAACCCTTTAACCTTGTTTTAATCCTTCTTGTTTCAGTCATTGATTTTAGTTTGGTTAATCTAGTTTTCAGGTATAGTTTCTTAGGGGAGGTCTACCACTTTCTCTTTTTTTTTTTAACCCTTGTACTTTGATGTATTGTCTCATAGGTGGAAGAGTGGTAAGGGTGGGCAATGGGGGTCAAGTGACTTGCCCAGGGTCACACAGCTGGGAAGTGGCTGAGGCCGGGTTTGAACCTAGGACCTCCTCTCTCTAGGCCTGACTCTCACTCCACTGAGCTACCCAGCTGCCCCACCACTTTCTCTTTAAAGCTGCTTATTCACTTTCTATTTCTTTTTGCTAGAACTTTTATTTCATTTTTTAGTGACTTGCTTCATTTCTCCTATTATTCTAAGTATTCGTTTGTCCTTGGAGAAATTGACTTTTTCCCTTTGAATCTCTGCTTGCAGTTGTATCAGAATTACTTGCTTTCTTTAGAGGGATTTCCAAATTTCCAATATTTTTTCATAGTGACTGGTGTTTCTCATCTGATCTATTCATCTCTCCAGCTTTAGTTCCTGAACTGGGACTTTGTTCCATGGCCAAGATCTACTCCCTAATGTTCTTTTGGTTTGTGGCCTCATGTGGTCTTACCCTGAGTCAGCTAGTTCTTGCACTGACCTATACTTCCTGGGTTTTGGAGGTTCAGGGAACTGGACTTTCAAGAGCCTTCTCTGGCATCTCCAGACAGAGCATTAGAGACCTCAGAGACCTTAGACCTGAGCTGTCACAAACTGAGCCCTATGTTCCAAGGTTGACTATTGCCTACTATAATCCCCTGTGTCTTTCTTCCTAAAGAGAGTCCTTTGCTCTTGATGCTTATGGACATAGACTTTTGTCCCATTTGTTCCATGTCTGGTACACCACTGGGCACTCCTGACTTTGCTGGTGGCACCTCCTTTACCTCTGGGTTTGTTTTTATGCAGTACTGGAGTAAAATAAATCATTTGCTATAGTTTTTTTTTTCATTTAATTTCTTTTTCATTCGATTTCTTGATCATTAACTTCAGTGTTTTGCTGGAGTAAGTTTGTGAGATTTGCCTAATCAGGAAATTATATTGGCAAGAAGTTCTACTCCAGAGTATTTTGAAGCCCTACTTTAATTGCAATATGAATTGCTTTGATCCTTGTTAAGATAACAGCTAAATAAACAGGACCTTTTAGGAGAGAAAGTTCCCTCTCCTGCATCCCTGAAACTCTACAACATAGATGATTCCACATCTGTCCTTCCTTTGATAAAGTCAGCCCTTTAAGAAACATGTCTAATTCAGGATATATCTTCAAAAATTAAGTTCCTAATCATCTAACTCCTTAGCTAATGCATGATAAATGCTGAATCTTAATATGTGATGTACGTAGGCCCATGTGCCTTGCTATTAAATCACCTAGTGTCAATGTTTATGTAATTATACTCCAAATCCCGAGACACTAACTTGGTCAAACTTTCTTTTCTTGATCTAAAGGCACAGTTGAGCTTTTATGAATAGTTTACATGAATGTGGAACTGTGTGGTTATGGTAAGCTGCTCTGCAAAATGATGTTTTTCTTGAATGCAATTTGGGTTTTGAGCAAAGATCTGCCAGGATGAAACAAAATTTAAAGGCCAGTTTTTAAAGTTAAAGGTGGTAGTAAGTACCAAGAAGTTCCTCTGATAGAATACCAATTTTGCACATCTAAAAAATTGACTGATAAGCATTTATGCAATTAAATGTGCTTACTGTAACTTGAATTTGTATAGCACCTTTGAAAAGGCAAAACTCTTTTGCAGATATTATCTCCAAAAAGATAGATTAATGTCTCCAACATCACTGAAGGGTACTGTTTTTCCCTTTCAACAAATAGAGAAATTGTTATAACAAAAAAAAGAAATCCTGAACACCTATGTATAAAAAAAACACACAAACCTGATCCTTTTTAGTAAACAAAATAGAAACTGAATATGGTACAGTAGAAAGTCACTTAATACACTATACAAATGAAATTATTATTGTTCTTTTATTATTGTTCACTAATGTAGCATTTAGATACACATCTTTTGGAGGAGGAAAAATAGTCTAGATCTTATTGTATTTCTAGGATTTGGAGTTTTTCACTTATCTGCTGAGGAAGGAATATTATGTGGTTTAGGATTAATGAAGAACTTAATAAAGGATATACTGTCAAAAAGTGGAAAGGGGAGAACAAACATAATGAGAGAAAAAAGGTCATAATATTTTTCTCCAGCAACCCAAGGGCTCAAATTCCAAATCCCAGAAGTCTATGCAGGTCTAGGACATTCTTCTCCTCCCCAGAGAAAATTATATAATTATTTTATTTTTTCTCATCCTTTTTGGTTAAGTTGATAGAAATAGTCCTGGGGCAAGTAGTTATCCTATAATTATTTCCTTAACATTCTGTTTTCAAATTGTTGAACAGATATATTTTTAAAAATTACTTTCTGTAGTTAAATAAAAATATTGGGATAGGGGGCAGCTGGGTAGCTCAGTGGATTGAGAGTCAGACCTAGAGATGGGAGGTCCTAGGTTCAAATCCGGCCTCAGACACTTCCCAGCTATGTGACCCTGGGCAAGTCACTTGACCCCCCATTGCCCACCCTTACCACTCTTACACCAAGGAGCCAATACACAGAAGTTAAGGGTTTAAAAAAATATATTGGGATATAAGCTCATTCTCTATAGACTCCCTGAAAGCATCCTTGCTAAATGCCTAGTAGCAGGAAGGATAATAAGGATATATACCTCATCTTATTTACATTAAAAATGATTTTTAATTTCCATAGCCAATTCTCAAAATTCTTTGAAAACTTTTTATTCAATGCAACTTTGATATTATGAATATTTGAAATGTCATCCTTTTAAAAGGTTATTCTTAAATTTTTACGAATCATGCTTTGTCTTACGGATCATAGGAATATTCTATGGGAATATTTTCTTCTGTGGGAATAGAATGGTTCCAGAACAATATATTGACTGATTATCTAGAATGGAAATTTCTCATCCCGTCAATCCATGAAAAACAATATATTTCTGATGTATAGTTTGAATCAAAGAGGCTATATCTTGCTAGATATTTGGGTACTGATAAATTGTTAGCCTTTAGTGATATATATTTATGTACAGATACATATATACAGTGATATATATATATAGTAATAACACAGTTTCTCTACCATTTCCTTGTATGACCTACATTGATCATTAAATTGGACTCCTTAAAAATAACTCTTCAAAGATTTCTGGTGGCAATGACCTGGTCCTGGGTTGGCCTCATTTGACAAACAAATCTACATGACAGTCATTTCTTCTGTTCTCATTTTGTTCTGTTATTTTATTTTGTTGGCTGAGTTTATACCAGTGCCTTTTTGATTCTACTCTTGGAACTTCATTATTTCATTACTCCATCCAGGGAAGTCAATCTCAGTTATATTCAACAAACCCAATGGCACATACCTCTTATCATCCTTTACTTGCTTTGTTAAATGATGCTTACTTATTCCAAAAGTATTTCAGGTGGTGTTTGTCATATGCTTGAAAAGCACTTATCAATATTCTTCTTCTTTCTATAGCTGTCTTAGCACAATGAGTCCTATATTTTGTTAATATTGTTCTGGTGTTTAATAGGGTGCTTTCCAAATCCTCACAGTAGGTTTTGCAATTTGGGAAGCATAAGATATGGATGATATTAAATACATGTTAATTTCTTTAAATGTGTTCTTTCTAATTGGCTTTTATTTCAAAATGCCAGTAAGTCTCTCAATGCACTCAATCCCAGACTTCTTTTTCCTTGACATCTTTATACTCAATGTATCTAACCTGGAAAGAACCAAAATATTTGTTGGCATCATCTACAACGACTGGTTCAATGTGACTTTTGAATTCAAGATTATATCTCCAGTCTCTGTCTCTCCTTGCATGTCAAGAATTTTACACTTATTAAGTTCAAAATACATTTTGATATTATTTGAGAAAGATGATGTAAGATGAAGGAGCTGTTTGATTTGTTTTTCAATGGGCCCATATGATTTGATGTCATCTGTAAGCATCACATGATTAATAATAATATACTTCAGTTCATCTCCTTTCATTTGGAAGGAACGCTTAATTCCTAAGAAGAAATAACAATGGATTTTAAATAGACAAAATGATGTAAGGCTCTAATTTTTTCCTGAAAAAAATATTACATTTTTATATGAATTGTTCTTGATGTTCTTCTATTAATGGTATGTTTTGTTAAAGGGGTTTTCTTAATCTCTCCCTCTGTCTCCTTAAGAGGCAGGAGAGCAGGGTTTCTAAGTAGATCTGAGCTGACAGGTGTCAGTGAGCCAGAGCTGAAGATTCTGTTACCAGGGAGACGATGAAAGAGAAAAAGGAATTAGTGCTGACAGTCAAGGCATTTTTGCCTCTGGATCTGGAGAGAGCATGAAGTCTGTCTCTGAAGCAAGGGCTGCTGGAAGCTGGGTGATAGAAACTGATCGAAGAATTGTCTGATTATTTAGGAAGATAGGTAGTTAGTGATTCAATTTTAGATAGAGTAGGTTAGAGCAGGTCTGGTATGCCAAGCAAGAAGAACCTGTCCTCAGAAGATAGTTAGAGGTAGGTTATTAGAAATTTTAGATAGTATTAGGAAGAAGAATGAAGTCATCGGGTAGTAGAATAATAATTTTTCTTTCCTCTTATTCTCTATCTGTACTTCTCAAATTAAACTGTTTCTATTCAACTGCTCTCCTCACTTTTGTTGAACTCCTACTTTTAACCCTTACAGTTTTAAATAAAGAGTAGTTTTATATATGCATTTCAAATAGGCTAAGAATTCCCACTATGCTAGAATACATTATATATGTGTATATATTCTCATATAAGGGGAATAAAATGTTAATTTGAAACTGAGTCAAAAGTTTTATAATAATCAACAAAGCCAATAAATACAGCATAGGACTTTTTAGGCATTTTTTTTCTTTCCTGAACTGCTCAAATATCCTGGTGCAATATCATGCAATTGGGGAATGTATAGAGTTCTGTGTTTCACCATCGTTGGTTCAATTATTTAAATAATACCCATGCTGGCATCCTGCCCCAGTGACTTCCATTCTTTAGTGTTATGAGTCAGGGTATGCCTTTTTTTCAAAGGGTTAGAGGAGGCTGCTATGGATATTTAGAATAGACTTTGGGTTCCCTTACTTAGGGCTCAGTCCAGGATGTAAGAAATCATATTTCTCCCTCTCCTACTACCATTATACCTCCCTCTCCATATCACATGCTAGAGTTAAGATCTATTGCTTGTTGCAACAGAATGCTGAGGGAAGTACAGGGGTGGAATGTGCCAGCAGACTAAAGTGGGCTGCAAAATACAGTCCCCTCAGTTGGTTTGTGTTTCTTCAGAGCATAAAGGTTGGTAAGGGGAGAGAGGCTGAATGAGCACCTTTCAGTTGGTTATTCTCCACTCAATTCACACAACAGTCATCCTGTTATACTTCTTACTTTCTTATCCTCTGGAAATAGTTATAATTACTCTATCTCTGGCACGTAATTCCTCCTTTAAAAAAAAGTTATTGAGGGCTGGAGAAAATGCCTACTGCCCATCTTATTAGACACATACCCTGGAAATGTACACTGATCAATAACTGATAATATCAGTACAAATCTACATGGATAAGAGTGAGTGAAGTAGTCACCTCTGGATAGCCAATTTCTCCTTTCAAGCATAAGAGAGCATGGCTTATACAGAAAATTACACTTAAAATGTAAGTACAAAAGTAAGATGGTCTCTTCCCTCTGAGGTATTCGTCTTTACACACACTGTTTTATTTGTTTTTAAGGTCCAGATCTCTCATTTCATTGGCATCGAGAGTTCCTGGTAAGGAAACCTCCACTACAAAAGTTGATAATTACTTTGTCAGCTTGTAGTCTTAGAAAGTTATATGGGGCCTTGAGAGGCATGTTCAACTATCTAATGTCTAAATAATCTAAATGTCAGAGGCTCATCTTGAATTTCATGTTTCCTCGTTCCAAGGCTGGCTGCCACACAAATATATAGGTATATGTAAATACACACACACACACACACACACACACACACACACACACACATATATATATATATATATATATATATATATATATATATATATATATATTTATCTCCATGGGCATGTTAATGCTTATATAGAGGTTTAACTCAATTAAGATCAATTTCAACTTTAGTAATATCAAATTATTAACTAGGTATTATTTACAAGGTTTTTATAAGAAAGGGGAGCATTTCTAAGGGCCCTACACATGGTTTTTTTCAAAATTTTTATATAATCTAAAAAGTTCAACTTCACTCACCTTCTCACCATTAGCATTCTCTGGGAACAATTTGCTTAATTTTTTCTGAAAAATGTATTTACTAGAAAAATTCCAGCATAAAGGGAAAAAATTGGCCCATGCTTTGTTTCCCATATTGTAAAATGTTGCTACTTTATACAAGGTCTCTGCTGCCCTCTGGTGATCATTTCAATCCAAGCTCTGAAAGTGCATCTAGTACTAGAAAAAAAAATTGTTGACATTTTTAAAGCCTTTCCAGGTTTGTGGAGTGCCTTACCTAAGTCATATGCTGCTCATAACAAACATAGGAGATATCTTTTCATAATGCTTTCATAAATGTGCTTATTTCATATCCTATTAGAGGTAGGAGGGTCTTAAGTGATCAATGATATAGTAACTTTTTCATAACACCTTTATTTCTTATAAATGTCCCCTGCCCAATGAGCCATCTCTTGTAACAAAGAATAAAAAAGAAAAAAGTTATTGAGCAAAATTAATTGCTACATCATCTAAGTAGCATAAGCAATATTCTACACTACCTCTACAAAGAAGTGGAAACATTTTCTTCTCTCCTTTCAGGATCAAGATGAATAACATAGTGTTCCATTTTAGTTTAGCTGCACTAGTTCTTTCCAGTTACATGGTTACAATCATTGTGCCACGGTGTATTTTATTTTCCAGATTCCTCCGTGTCTCACCCTGACTTTGTCGATCCTACTGCTCTGATTTGAGGGGTTATTTTAAAGTTGTGTGGAAAGGAAAACTGGGGAGAGTTGTCCACTAAATCTGCCACCTCGGTTCTTCCAATATGTACTTTAAATTATATTTAATTTGAGGAGACATTTTTCTGGCCATAGAAAATTTAAGAGGTTAGTAGAAGAAGTCTGAGACACCCAGGGCGGAAACCTGTCCCCAGCCCGCACACTCAGCAACAGTGGCAGAAACAACAGCTTCTGGAGCTCTTAGTGCAGAGATGGTTAAAGGGGTTGATGGACAACTGGTCAGAAAAAGATTTTTGCATCCCCAGTACTTAGCCCAGTGACTGGTACATAGTAGACATTTAATATTTATTGATTTATTAGTTGGTTGTTGATGAGAAATACACTAAAGAGGGGTTTAGGAGCTAAAGTGTTAGAAGAATAGCTCATGTAGTTATGACTAGAACTCTGAGAGCAGCAATCATCCTTCTGGGAACCCAACTTGGAAATGTAATTTAAGATCAAAACACTAGGGGGAGAGCCTCACTAACATTATTTCATAATGTCATTTCCCACACACATATGCAATATCATTATGAATGTTATGATGAATTCCACCACATGCCAAAGCCCTACTGAAAATGCAAACTTAATTTAACAGATATTTATGGATCCCTTTAGAATGCTTGTTCCATAATTAATCGACTTCCTCATTTTGTATACCAGGGCTTTTCTTATTCCTGCCATCTTTTGGCACTCCTTGAGAGTTGGTTCCCTCCCAGAGAAACTTGGCCACTGATTCCAGTACTGGTTGTACTTCCTTTCTTTTTTTTTTAAATTAAAACCCTTACTTTCCATCTTAGAATCAATACTATATATTGGTTCCAAGGCAGAAGAGTGGTAAGGGCTCAGGAATGGGGTTACCCAGCGTTACACAGCTAGGAAGTGTCTGAATTCAGATTTGAACCCAGGACCTCTCATCTCTAGGCCTGGACACTTAGTTGTCTCCTTTGTCGTACTTTCATTCATACCCATCGACTTAACTGTTGTTGCTGGAAGATGCCACTTCCAGACTCCCATCAATCACCCTCTCCTCCTTTGAAGTTTATTCAGTCCAAATATATCACCAGACTCTAGTAGCTGACTTAGTCTACTGCAGATATATGCTAGGGAGTCTAACTCGACCCTCACTGAAGCAAGACAATCCTATTGTTCCCCTCAATTGATTCTCTGTCTCGCTCATAACAATTGCTACAAACCTTCTCTTCTTTCCTCAAGTCTCCCATACCACTCTCTTTCCCCATAATCTGTTCTCTCTGCTGCATACATCACCTCATACTTCACCAAAAATATTGATACCATTTACCAACAGTTCCCATTTCTCCTCTTCTCCTTATCTCATATCCCTCTGAAATCATTCCTGACTATCTTTAATAATGAAATGGCACTTCTACTTTCCAAAGCTAACCCCTTTCATCTATATTTACCCTTAGTTCTAGTTGCTCTTCTCTAGCATATTACCCTTACAATCATCTCTTTCTCTCTCTCTCTGTCTCTCTCTCTCTGTCTCTCTCTCTCTCTGTCTCTGTCTCTCTCTCTCTCTCTGTCTCTCTCTCTCTCTCTCTGTCTCTCTCTCTCTCTCTCTCTCTCTCTCATATTCAATCTCTCTTCCTATTAATTCCTTCCATGTTGCCTATCAATATACCCATCTCTCCATCCTTGAAAATCTTTCACTTGATGCCATTGTGCCCTCCAGCTATTCTTCAGCAAAATTCCTAGTAAATACTTTCTGTAATAGATCTGTCTACTTCCTCTCCTCTCACTCCCTTCTAAACATTCTACACTCTGGCTCCTCATCATTCTTCTGAAACTACTCTCTGCAAAATTACAAATGATCTCTTACTTTCCAAATCTTTTCTTTACCTCTCCGCAATGTTTATCATTTTCTCCTTCTGGAAAATTCACTGTCCTCTGGATTTTCATGACACTGTTTCCTATTAGTTCTCTTCCAACTTGTCCAACTGTTCCTTTTCAGTCTCTTTTGTCATATCTTTATCCATGGCATGCCTGTTAACTGCAAGTGTCCTCTAAGACTCTATCTTGTGCCCTCTTTTCTTTTTTTTTATATACTCCCACTTGATAATCCCATCAATTCTCATAGATTCTCAAATTTATTTATCTAATCTTAGTCTCTTTCCTGAGTTCCACTGCCACTTTGAACTGGATGTCCTTTTGATATTTCAAATTTAACATATCTAAAATAGATCTTATTATCTTCACACACACACACACACAAACACACACACACATTCCTCTTCTGATCTTTCCTATTCAAGATATGGCTATCCTTCAATTCACCATGGTTTCCAACTCTAAGACATTTTTGAGATAGATAGCATGATGTAGGGGAAAGAGTTCTAACATGCATCAAAGCCAAGACATAGTTTTAAATCCTGCCTCTAATATTTACTACCAATTGTGTGACATAGGACTCAGTTTTATCAATTGTAAAATGGAATGGTTGGACTAGATTGTTTCTGAAATACTTCCTAGTTACATATTTATGGTACGACAACTCATTTTTCCTCACCCCACATGTCTAATCAGTTTACAAGGATTATTTATTCTACCATATGTGTTGTATCTATTCCCTTCTCTCTTCCTACATTACAATCAGTATAGTTCAAATTTTTATCTTGTCTGAACTATTACAATAATCTCAGGCACACTCTAACGACTGCCAATTTGAGATTTGTCTGGTAATTGGGATAGATGAACTCCTTGGGACTTTTTTCATATGGTATTTCAAGACACTGTAGGGAGGCTTTTGGAGGTTTCAGGGTTTGAGTCTTCTCAGGAACCTGGAGATCTTTTTAGAATTGGGAAATGTACAAATGTGCCAAATGCAGCCTAGTTGATTTACTGAGGCTAGAGAGAAGGGAGGGGCAGGAGGCGGGGTGGAGAGTGAATTAATTTAAGAAATAGTTTCTGTTCTTGTTCCACATCTATGATCTGTAACTTTCTTGATGGAAATTCCAATAAGGGGATGATGAGAAGTGTTAGTGGAGAAAATTTCTGATTGAACAGGACAGCTAGAGAACATGTACTGGACTAGAGAAATTTAAGGCTGAACTGATTCTTATGCTTTGTTCATCTTTCCATGAGCATAGGTGAGCAAAAAGTAATCCTGTGATTTCCATCCCTAGCCTTGGAAATAGCCTTGCAAACTTTTTTTTTCCTCATTTGTGAGAGTGAGAAATCAAAAGCTCTTGAGTTCCTCATCTACAATTGACTGGCAGCAGAAATGTTTTGTATTAAAGAGGATGACTACTAAGAGGAGGTCCCCTTCTCTGTCTCCTTCCCATACATTTCTCAAGCAGGAGATGGCTCTCTCTCCTGCTATGGTCCTGGCAGGCCCTAACTGAAGATTAGAGATGACGCTAGCCTCAGATCCCTTGTGCAAGGTCTCCTGACACATGTAAGTAGCCTGGATGTTGGGCTGGTCCTGTCTCCTGCTGTGGGTCACAGGAGAATATTGGTCAGAGAGAGACCAATGCAATGATTCATGGAAAGGATCAAGTCTGGTCTCCCTGTATAGTGACTTATGGGAGCTTCCTGTGTCATTCACTGCTATTTCAAATGACAAAGGTCAAAGATCTGATAGTTTCAGACCTTGTTCCAACTGGAATCTTAGATTAGGTTTCTAGCCATCTTCTTGTCTAGATCAACAGCTTTGTGATGTTTCTCTTTGGTGTTCTTGATCACTGATTCACCTGGGGCCCTCTTAGATCTTTTCTGTGGTGTCTGAGAAAACAAAGTTCCTCTAAAAACATTGATGTCACCATCTTATTTGGAAGCCTAGAAGGTTGTTGTTGGTCAAACTATTCAATTGTAAACCCATGTTGAAAAGACTTTACAGTTTTCCTCTCTAGATTTTTTCCCATTCTTATAATGCCTGGGCTTGTTATCATAGTTTTAATCTGAAAAAAAAAAACAAACAAACACAGAACTACTAAATAGTCAGAAAAACCAAGTCTTTATTCAGGTCCAATATTTAGCCTCATCCAGAGCCTGGTGCCAAAATCTTTACAGGATCCCTGGGACAAATCACCACAGGAGATGATAACTCAGAGGAACTACAAAACCTGGGGAATTTATATACCTCCTGGGGAACTGAATACAGAATAGAATGGTTGATTAGATTTACAATGACTTAAAAAAAAATGAGGAGTTCTAAACAGGATTATCAGGGAGAGGCTGATGCTTTACAATGGACACAAAAGGGAAAGATCCAGCTTAAGAGCTGGACTACCCAGAGAAAGGACTTTGACATAATGGGAGAATCTATTAGGACAAAAGAGTATTTAAAAATCTGATTGAGTCTGCTAATTCCGCCCAAAGCACTTTAATGTCTATTGTTAGTTCAAAACTTGTGAAGCTGGGATTTCCCTCCAGGTGAAATTCTCATGTGACAGGTTACACTTGATGTCTTCAGCTTTCAAGCTAACTAAACTTGGGGGTTTTTAGATTTTAAATTGACACACCCCACTTGTGGTCAAGGCTTAATGCCACTGACCACACAAAAGGACAAATGGGTATTGCTTAAGAGAATTCAACCCAGTTACTAATGGTGGAATGGAGGCATGGAGAAATGAATCCTTTCATACCAAAAATGTCCACTCTGAAATCCCATTGTCTAAAATGGTGGTTACTTCTGTAGACCTGGAAGACTTAATACTGTCTTACCCAGAACTCATGCTTTGAGGCTCCAATGTTGTGTCTGGTGGTTGTCTCAGTTTTCTACTCCATCTAAGTTGGGGTTCCAGCTACGTTTCAAGCTACTCCCAGAACTTCACTAGTCACCATCTACCCTGTGTGGTGCAGAGGGGGGCATAACTGCTTTTCAGAATTCTTCTGTCAGTTAAGGAGGGTTTTAGAATCTTGGGAAAAGGGCAGTTGGTCCTGGGAACTCGCGGAGAGAACCAGGGTCCATCTGAGCTTCTTCTTTAGATTGGAACCTGGCCTATATTTTGCAGCTTTTCTTTTAAAATTGTTAATTTAGCTAATTCCTTTGAATTTCCCTACCCTACCTTCTTCCCACCTTCATTTTCCCTACCTGAATGTCTAAGAAGTTTGGAAAGGAGAGTAGATCTGAGAATTAGTTCAAATCTGTGATAGTTTACTCAAATAGGGCTTACCCTTGTTACAAATTTACCTTATTGAATCATTGTATCCAGCTTTCCTACCTCTTTTGGCTACAAACCCCCTCAGCTGAAATAGGCTGGTCCCTACTGAATCTCATGTTGCTGCCTCCCTTCCCCCACCTGAAGCTTTCTCACCACAGTGGCTGTTAGAGCTACCTTGTATCCTCTACCCTGCCAATCTACCCTAGAAGACAATAAACCCCATTTGTCTTTAATCAAAACCTTTTGGCTACTTCATTAGTTGATTAGTTAGAGAGGGAGGAGGAGAGAGAGAATAACATTCTCTCTAGGGTTTGAGGCAGCAAGAGGTATCCATTTTGGAGGAAGTGTAACTTCAATACTTCCTTCTAGTCCCTTCCTGTGAAACTGACTAGAAACTTCTAGTCAGTTTCAAGCTGTTCTTGACTGGCTCTAACCTTGCTTTGTAAAGTCCCTTTTACTTGAAGGGCTCAGTCTGTTTCCCTTCAGTGTTTTGTCTCTAACCTGGGTCCCAGTCTGTATTTCCCTGCTGTTGTTGCCTGCCTTAGATTAACTCATCTTCTCCCTTGCAACTCTTTGTATCTCAGTGTTTATATTTCCTAAACTAAGACATTCCCTTATTTCTCCTACCACCTGTTGTACCTTCTCCTACAACTATTGTACCTTCCTTATCCACTATATTGCCTTAGGGATTCACAAACCCCTATCCACAGTGCCTATCCTCTATTCCAACCATACCTCTGCGTTAATTTCCCTACTACCTATAGCCTATTCCATTGATTACCTTCAGCCTTGGGTCCCTTGCCTTGCCTTATTCCTTATTCCAACCAGCTATTACCCCTAGCTTCAGTCCCTTATTACATCCTAAAAATTCCTTATTATATCTGGCAAGCACAGTTAACAAAAAAAAAAAACCCTACAATCTTCTGATCCAACAAAAATGAATCTGGCAAGAATGACATTTGTTTTAGGCAGTTTTTCCTTATTGGCTTGATCACTTATGCAAGGTTTATACAACTTTTGGCTAGTAAAGGCCCCAAATCTAGTACAACAAATGATAAAAATATATGATTACTATAAATGGTTTGCTTTTACACTATCAGAGTGTATATGTTTCATCCCCATGGCTGTGGCAATTATCCTATCTCTCTGGCACTTCATTACAATCTCTAAAGCGGTTCTGACTCACCTGTACAATTACTTCAAGGCATCTCCTCCAAAACCTGATACTGAATCCATGGAACTAGTAGAGAATATCAAGCTACTGTTCCAAGTGTTGAAACAAATTTGAGAGGGAAAAGAGCTAGACAAGAAACACGATCCTCCAATTGGAGATAGTGGAATCCAAATTTTTAGGACAAAATAACACCAAGAAAGATCAACGTATCCAAAATACTGTAGTCTCTGTATTACCGATTATGGACAGGACTATTGTTCAACCAGGAGAGGGGGTGGTGCACGTAAAGACATACAAGGCATTCACTCCTAGCGATATGGAAGTTCTAAAAAGGTGATTCCCCAAATTCTATGAAAAACCTTTCAAGAGCCTGAAGGAGTTAAAAAGGGTGTTCATTTTGTAGTTTTAATGATGTAGAATTTCTTTTGGGGGAATTTTACTCTCCCTCGGAAAAGGAAAAATTCCTCAATGAAACTAGGACGAATCCCAATTTGGAATCATGGCCACAGGTTCATCAAGACCTAGATTTTACACAACACACTAATATGAGATATTTATTGAGATGCAGAGCAGATCTAATAGAAGCGATGAGATTACATGCCAAAAGACCAAATTCCTGGCAAAAATTTGAAAAACTGAAGCAAGGGGAAGAAGAACACCCAAGTAGTTTTTTGGATAGGGTCATTGAAGCTGCAGAAATGATTCTTGGACTTAGAGACACACTTTCCCACATAAGGAGACAGTTTGTAAAGGGAACTTCAATCCCAATTCAAAACTATTTTAGACAGAGTTGTCCACAGTGGGAATCACTACCACTGGAGAATGTTAGGCAACATGCGGTGTACATACATGATTCAAGACAGAAAGAGGCAAGACTGGCTAGGCAATCAGATATTGAAAAAGATGAAGTCATAGCAGATTTGAAACGCCAATTGAAACAGGCAAAATGGGAGAAGGAAATAGAGGAAGTGAAAAATTTTGCTCTCCAAACAAGTAGAAATAAAAATCAATTTAGGCAACCTGCTAGCAACAACCAAAGATCAAAATCGTCCCCGCGTTGCTATCTATGTGGATGGATTGGGCACGTCCTTCATGTTTGTAGATTTAGGCACCAAATAGATTTTTCAAGAAACTATAATCAAAGAGACAGAGGCAACAGAAAGACCTTTTATAATTCCAAATGGTCTAAGAACATGGGAGTGAGCTGAAAGTATTTTCCCCACACCAAGTGGAATCTACTTTGAGAAACACCACATTGCAAGCATTCACCTCACAAAGACTATCACAATACCAAGCAATCTTGTTGGCTAATGAAAGGCCCAAAGGAACAGCACAGGAGTCTCTGGGAGGCTGCTTCAAACCTGGTTCCAGCCAGGTTTGACCAGCACAGCTAAAGGGCTGAGGGTGGCTTTGAGGGTTCTCACAGTTATCCAAAGATGATCACAGGAATGCCAAAAGCCAAGGTGGTCCAAGGTATCCAAGTAGAGAGAGTGTACTTGAGATGCTGTCCACCAGATCCCAAACTCCTCCTCCACCTGGTGCTGCTCTGTAGTTCTTGTCCACTTGCTTGATGCCACCACCGCTCAGGATCCCAGGGAATCAGGATGCAGGTCTGAGATCTCCCAGGGCTAGCAACAGTTTGTGCCAACCACTAATGGAGTCTCTCTCTCAGGGTACAAGCAACTTCCTGCTCCTTCATTCCATCTTGGAATGCTCCAGTCCTTCCTGCTAGGTCCAACCTTAATACTTACTTAATTACTAACTAATCTTCCTCACAACACCACAGAGTCCCAGGGTGCAGACCCTGTAAAAGTTTTGGTGCCAGACTCTGAGTAAAGGGCCAAATACTGGATTTATCCCTTTCCTGATTAAAGACTTGGTTTTTCTAAATATTTAATAGTTCTGTGTTGTTGTTGTTTTTAGTTTAACACTTTCTACACCAAAATATTCCATCCTTTTCTATCCTTGGGTTATATTATCTCCCTTTAAAAGAATGTAAATTCCTGAGGGCAGAACCTGCTTTCATCTTAGCATTTGTATCTCTTGTGTATAGCATGGTGCCTGACACATACTAATAACTTTACATTTTCATTTATTATTTGCTTGTTTTTAGAGCTATGCTTGTTCTGGAGGTTTAATAAATAAATAAATCATAAAGTCATAATTGACTTACTTGTTGAATTTTTATAGTAAAAAAAAAAAAAGCTGTTCCAAAATTCTCTTGGCTCATAACAACTACTGTGGGCTGTGCTATTTGAACTAGAAGGATGCTAACTTGATTTGCATGTTTTACACAATTAAGAGATTGTTAAGTATATTTCTGGAAAAAAATATGTGGAATTGTTTGCAGTCAATGTTGTCTTTCACTGACTACTGGAATTTTCTTGGTGAAAATTTCTTGGTTGCTTGTTTCCTATTGAATTATCTCTTCTGTTTTAAACATAACAAAAATTGAGTACTGTCACAAGAGGAAGATTTTTTAAAAGCAAGAACAAGTGAAATCTCCCAATGAGGCCAAGATGATTATTTGTTATGTTGAAAGCAAATGTGTTTCACTACTATAACTAGTAATGATAGAAAAACAAAACTTACAATTCTTTGCTCCAAAGTAAATAGTTCTTTTCTATGCTGGTCAAAAAAGAAATTGAGTATTTCTTTAAATAGATAACTTATAAATCTCAGACTTGCAAAAACACATTTAAGAAAAATTAGCTAAGAAGTATAGCAACTTCCTTATATGTTTCTCTAATAGCTATGTCTTAGTATACGAGTGTCAAACACAACCCAACAGCTGTATGAGGGCCACAACACTCCTGAGTATGAGAACTAGATTAAAACATAATTGGGAAATACTTAAGAAAATAACTTAAAACATGCTAGAACATAGATAATGTTAAAGTGTGGTTTTCTAAGTCAATATGCTGTCTATAGGGTTCTATTATTTAGTGGTCTCATTTCTATTTGAGTTTGACACTACTATCTTAGTGGGAAATAGACTTGGATTTGAGTCTAATAAAAAACTTTGCTATTTGAAATTTGGAAAATCATTTCACTTAAATGGTTCTCTTCCTCATATGTAAAATGAGAGTTGAACTAGATGATCTCTGAGGTCCTTTCTTTTTTTAAATCCTAATTATGTTAAACCTGTTATTCTCAGAATGTGACCATAATCATGGGGCAGCTACAAGTTTCTAAAGAGATTTCACAGACTGGTTTCATGAGATAGTCATTTAAAAATATGAGGGGGAGTTTGGTGGCTCAGTGAATAAAGAGCAAGGCCTAGAGACTGGAGAGTCCTAAGTTCAAATATGGCCTTAGACATTTCCTAACTGTATGAACCTGGGCAACTCATTTAACCCCAATTGCCTATTCCTTACCACTCTTCTGCTTTGGAATCAATATTAAGTATCAATTCTAAGACAGAAGGTGCGGGTTTAAAAGAATGTTATTTTGTCTATACTTTTGGTTATGGAATGAAAATATTTATTGATGATATTCATTAAATTCCTTTATCTAATCATAATCTTTTATCATTCAATCTTTCCCTATGCCTTGAGACCTCTAACCATGTTCTTTGTCTTCACTATGACCTCTATTCTCTCTCTTTTTTTAAAATTAGAATCAATACTGTGGATTGGTTCCAAGGAAGAAGAGTAGTAAGGGTTAGGCATTGGGGGTTAAGTGACCTGCCCAGGGTCACACAGCTAGGAAATGTCTGAGGTCACATTTGAACTTAGGATCTCCCATCTCTAGGTCTGGCTCTCAATTCACTGAGCTATCCAGCTGCCCCTCTATGACCTCTATTCACTCTACCCCTCAGTTCTTTCCTAGGACTATCTTGTCATCCCTTCCCTATCTCAAGCTGAGCTACCTTTTGCTATCTCCTACTGTATTTTGCCAAAGAGCAACATTGGATTATTCCTACCATACTGACTGGGTTCACTATAGATTTATGTTATTGAATCTCAACTAAGACCTCATTGCAACAAGGCAATCCTTCTATTTTTACTTGATTCACTATCCCACTCTTTACAGTGGCTATTCCAAATGTCCCAGGGCATCTGAACTATATACCCTTTCTGCTTGAAACCTTTGACACATTAAAATAATTGAAGCCATTTGCCAAGAGCATCTCCCTCTCTCTTCCTCCCCATCTGAGATTTCTCAGACATCTTCTTCTACTATCTAGTCTGTTGTCTGAGGTAAAGAGGCAGCCCTTTTCCTTGAGAAGACACCAGCCTCATACCTGCACTCTTGATCCCACCATCTCTCCTGATCTTCTCCAACAGATTGCCCCCCCAGACATTCCTATTCTTTTATCCACAGTTTCACTCTATCAACTGGCTCCTTCCTGATGCCTTCAGACATTTCCACATATTCTTAGAAAAAGCTCTCAGATACTGACTTCCGGTTAAGATGGCGGCAGAGTAAGGAGCAAATGCTCAATCTCTCCTAACCAAAGCATACAGGACTCCTCAAGGGGAAATAAAAATGAACCCAGACAAACGAAGGAACCCGACAACAGGGCGCAGCATTGAAGGTATGCAGAATCGGGGCATCTCCACGCTATAAAGGGGTGAAACAGCTCTCACTAAAACACGAGAGGAAGAAGCCCCTACACCCCTCCACACCCCCACACCCCTGTAGACCACACACCTCGCACAACACCAAGGCCAATGCACAAGAGTGAAAACAGGACTGGGGCAACCAGTAAATCACTAGCAGCCCCAGGGCTTGTACCTGTGTGCTGCAAGACCAGGGACCCCAAGTGGCTGGGGGGCACGCATGGACTTTCCCGAGGGTCTGCGCAGGTCAAGGCATCACCCCAGGCGCGAATAAAGATCTCCAGCTCAGGCTTGGACCTCGAGTGAGGAACCAGAGCAGACGGGAGTGTGGCTGTGGAAGGAGCCCCTGAGACTGCTGAAGGAGCTTTGGGCAGAGGGGCAGACTGGGGTTTACCAGGAAGCCTGACCCCGAGGACAAGGAGACCAGAGCCCCTGGGAGCTTAGAAAGTGCAGGCAGATCCTGAGTGTGAAGACAAAGCTGAAAAGGGGCGGGGCTAATGATGACAAGCCAAGAACTCCAGAAGAACAAAAAGATTATCAAGAAAAACTCTGGAACACTCGACAACTTTTACACAGAGAAAATCCAGACAACAGAGGAGGACAAACAAGTAATCATATCCAAAGCTTCCCAAAAAAATGAAAGCTGGTCACAAGCTATTGAAGAGTTCAAAAATGAGATGTTAAAGAAGATGGAAGAGATCTGGCAAGAAAATAACAGCTTAAAAGGCAGAATTTTGCAATTGGAAAGTGAGGCTCAGAAATCAAATGAACTGATAAGCAAATTGAACACAAGAAATGACCAGATTGAAAAGGAAAACCAAAAGATTATAGCTGAAAACCAAAAGATTACAGGCGAAAACCAGTCCTTAAAGGCTAGAATCAAAAATTAGAAGATAATGATCTCTCAAGAAACCGAGAACAAATAAAACAAAGTCAAAAGACTGATAAAATAGAAGGAAACATGAAATACCTTAATGAGAAAGTGACAGACCAAGAAAACCGATCTAGAAGAGACAATTTGAGAATCATTGGTCTTCCAAAAGAGGCAGAAATTAATAGAAACTTGGACTCCATACTTAAAGAAATTATTCAGCAAAATTGCCCTGAAGTTCTACAACAAGAGGGCAATATAGACATTGAAAGGATCCATAGATTACCCTCTACACTGGACACAGAAAAGTCAACACCAAGTAATATAATAGCCAAATTCAAGAGCTTTCAAGTAAAAGAAAAAAAATCTTACAAGAAGCCAGAAAGAGACAATTCAAATATCAAGGAGCACCAATCAGGATCACACAGGATCTGGCAGCTTCCACGCTAAAAGACCGCAAGGCTTGGAATACGATATTCAGAAAGGCAAGAGAGATGGGCCTTCAGCCATGGATCAACTACCCATCGAGAGTGACTATATACTTCCAGGGGAAAGTATGGGCATTCAACAAAATTGAAGATTTCCAAGTTTTTGCACAAAAGAGATCAGGACTAAA
Organism: Gracilinanus agilis; assembly: GCF_016433145.1. NCBI lineage: Eukaryota > Metazoa > Chordata > Mammalia > Didelphimorphia > Didelphidae > Gracilinanus > Gracilinanus agilis. The sequence goes on from NC_058134.1 coordinate 193,455,873, forward strand.
TGGAAAGTCTGATACCTAACCACAAAAATCAAGAGAAACATGAAAAGGTAAATAAGAAACAGAGGGAAAAGAAAGAAAACTTATAATTTTTTAAATTTGACTCTTTAAGGGCTTAAATAAGATCTAATTATCTGTATTATTATGTGGAGAAATGCTATGTATAATTCTCTGTAGTGAACTCTATTCACTATTATAATATTCACTATTATAGCAACCAGAAAAATAATTCATAGGGAGAGGATAGGATACTAAATGGTCTAAGGTGACATGGGTGGGGGGAAGAGGGGGGAAATAGTAGGGGACACCAAGAAAAATCTGAGTAAATAAGAAAAATAGGATATTCTATTACACACAAAGAGGGCATGGGAATGGGAGGGGATAAATACCATTATAAGAAGGAGAGGAAGAGAGCATTAAGAGATAATAATCAAACCTTACTCTCAGTGTAATCAACCTGGAGAGGGAAGAGTAGCTTTATCCATTGGGATATAAAACTCTATCTAACCCTACTAAGAAAGTCAGAAGGGATAAACCAAGGGGAGCAGGGAAGTGGGGAAGTCAAAAAAGGGAGGGGAGAAGAATTCATTAGGCCTTAAAAATAAAAAAGAGGGGAATAATAAGGAAGGGGGTAGAAAGGGAAGTAAATGAAGGGAGGGGGACAAGGCTTACTGGCATAAAGCAAACCACTGGTTTAAAAGGAAATAGTGTAAGAAAAAGAGGTAGAACTAGGAGAGGATACAAAAATGTCAGTGAATGCACAACTGATAATTGTAACTCTGAATGTGAATGGGATGAACTCGCTCATAAAACGGAAGCAAATAGCAGAGTGGATCAGAAACCAAAATCCTACCATATGTTGTCTACAAGAAACACATATGAGGCAGGTAGACACACACAAGTTTAAGGTTAAGGGCCTGAGCAAAATCTCTTGGGCGTCAAATGAAAAAAAGAAGGCAGGAGTGGCTATTATGATCTCTGACAAAGCCAAAGTAAAAATAGATATGATTAAAAAAGACAGGGAAGGTCATTACATCCTGATTAAAGGCAGTATAAACAATGAGGAAATAACACTGCTCAATATGTGTGCACCAAGTGGTATAGCATCCAAATTCATAAAGGAGAAAATGGCAGAGCTCAAGAAGGAAATAGATAGTAAAACGATAATAGTGGGAGATCTAAATATTCCTCTTTCAGATCTAGATAAATCAAACCAAAAAATAAATAAGAAGTAAGAGAGGTGAATGAAGTCCTAGAAAATTAGATTTAATTGATATGTGGAGAACAAAAAGGAATACACCTTCTTTTCAGCTGCACATGGTACATTCACAAAGATTGACCATGTAATAGGACATAGAATCATTGCAAACAAATGCAAAAGAGCAGAAATAATAAATGTAACCTTCTCAGATCATAATGCAATAAAAATAATAATTAGTAATGGCACCTGGACAGGCAAATCAAAAACCAATTGGAAATTAAACAATATGATTCTCCAAAACTAATTTGTCAAAGAAGAAATCATAGAAACAATCAACAATTTCATTGAAGAGAATGAAAACGATGAGACATCCTACCAAACTCTGTGGGATGCAGCCAAGGCAGTACTCAGGGGAAAATTTATATCCTTGAGTGCATATATTAACAAATTAAGGAGGGCAGAGATTAATGAATTGGGTATGCAACTCAAAAAATTAGAAAGGGAGCAAATTAAAAACCCCCAAATGAAAACTAAATTAGAAATACTAAAAATCAAGGGAGAAATTAATAAAATTGAAAGTAAAAGAACTATTGAATTAATAAATAAGACTAGAAGCTGGTATTTTGAAAAAAAACAGATAAAATAGACAAAGTACTGGTCAATCTAATAAGAAAAAGGAAAGAAGAAAACCAAATTGACAGTATTAAGGATGAAAAGGGAGACCTCACCTCTAATGAAGGGGAAATTAAGGCAATCATTAAAAACTATTTCGCCCAATTATATGGCAACAAATATAACAATTTAGGAGATATGGATGAATATCTACAAAAATATAAATTGCCTAGATTAACAGCAGAAGAAATAGAATACCTAAATAATCCCATATCAGAAATAGAAATTGAACAAGCCATCAAGAACTCCCTAAGAAAAATCACCAGGACCTGATGGATTCACAAGTGAATTCTATCAGACATTCAAAGAGCAACTAATCCCAATACTATACAAATTATTTGATATGATAA